>NW_007727005.1:262038-298858 GCF_000696425.1 Galeopterus variegatus
TCAGGCAGAGAAAAAGAAATTCCACATGTTCTCACTCATTGGTGGGAGCTAGAAAAAAAAACAAACAAATTAATTCACCCACATACACTCACACAAAAAAAAACCGGGGGTGGGGTGGGGAAGAAGATATAACAACTATACTTTCACGAAGTTGTTACAACAAGCAAACGGAAAGGACATTCTTGGGGGGGAGGGGAGAGAGGGAGGAGTGAGGGAGGTGTCGGTGATGGACCATAATAATCATATACAGTGTATATTGACAAAATAAAAATTTAACAAAAAAAAACAAACAAATTTTCAATTTCAAATGGGCTGCTATTGGGGCCGGGCAATAGCAAAAACAAGGTGTTTAGAAGCTCCTGTAAAATAATCCAGGTGACGGCCGGCCTGGTGGCGCACTGCTACAGTGCACCGCTTGGGAGTGCAGCGGCGCTCCCACCGAGGGTTCGGATCCCACATACAGACCGGTTCCCGCTCACTGGCTGAGCAAGGGGCGGGCGTGGCACAGAGGGTTGCGATCCTGTTGCCGGTCCCGGTCCGGTACGGGCGTGACACTAAGGGTTGCAGTCCGTTGCCGGACACGAAAAAAGACAAAAAGGAAAAAAAAAAAAATCCAGGTGAGACATGATGGTGTCAGATTAAAATTATGGTGATGTAAGTGGGATAAAGTTATCAGATTCAGAATATATTTTAAAGTTGATGCTGACAGGACTTTCTAATGTGAAGTTTGAGAAAGGGGAGGAGTCAGGATAATCTCAAAGTTATTAGCTTGAGCAATTTTAAGGCCAGAGCTTCTATTTTCCATGAAGGACAAGATTGGGAATAGGAGCAGGTTGGGAGGAAGAGGCAGAATTGGAGATTTGGAAGATATAAAGTTTGAGATCCCCAGTAGGTATACAAGTAAAGATTGTAGATTTTGTATGATTCTGAAGTTTGGGAAAGGAGTCTGGAATGAAAACATAAGTTTGGAAATGCTTGACATATAGAGAGCATAGAAAGCCAGGGGATTGAATGAGACTATCTAGGGAATGAATGAAGAGACAGAAGAGATGTGGTCCAAGTCCTGAATTCAATGTGAGACCCATCAGCTTGGTTATATTTTTCTCATGGTGTGTTCGAGTACGTGGGTATAAGCTCAGACTAAGCAGAGCTTGGATGTAACCAGAATTAAGAATTTGACAGGCATAGCACAATAAAAGGACAGAAGTAAAGAAATTGAGGATATATGCAAGGAGATAAATCTAATTGTGGACCATGGTATCTAGCTATAAGGACCAATGTGTGTGGGTTAAAGAGAATGAAAAGGAAATAGGATCAATGGACTGCAATTTCCAAAAAAGTGAAGAGTTGTTGGATTTGGAGTGCTGGAAAGAATGATCTGGAAAGGTAGAAAGTGATGATTGGAGAATGAGATAGAGAAATAGTGATTAAGGAGAGGGTGCAGTTATTGGTAAGGACAGTGTAGAAAGGTAAAACCAGTTGGTATGTGTAGATAAAGTAGGTGGGGAATTGATCATCCAAGGAAGGCAGTAGGTCAAGGAACTGAGAGGATAGTTATTGGAAGACTTATCTACAACCGCGGTTCTCAAACTTTAGTGTGCACCAGCATCACCTGAGGCTCCTCCACCCTGTGTACCTGCCCCATGTCTGTTGCAGTCTAAGAGTGTGCACTCCCAGTATGTGCCCATGGGAGCCTGATGCTGCTGTTCCAGGATTACACTTTGAGAATGACTGCAATTAATATCCACAAAGATACTGAAATTTCTAAGAATCATGCTGGGAGCAGTATCTTAACCATCGGGGAATCAGTTAAGGGGCTTTGGTCAGAATACGTTTTTATTACCAATTAGACAGACAAATGATGTTGGAAAATGAATCTCATACTTCATTGTGCATCACAAGGATCTAGGGGAGCTTGTGAAAAATACTAAGTCCTGGAGAAGCCCAGAGATTCCATAGATTTAGGGTGAGATTCAGAAACATGCATATTAACAAATGCCAGAAGTATTTCTGAGTCAAGTGGTAAAAGGACCACAGTTCAGAAACACTGGTGCAGAGTTACGTATGTAGTTCAGTGGTTTGACCTTAGTTCAGATTTTTGACCTTGGGCCAGTTTACCAACTTTTTTGAGCTATAGATTTCTTATTTGTAAACGGGAATACATATTTTACCTGCAAGATCATTATGAGGATTAAAAGGAATAAATGTAAATAACTTATGTAAACATTAACTCACTATCAACTACTTAATTTTTATTAATATAAATAATTTTGCTGGGAAAAATTTCTCTCTTTATCCAGTGTATCTGTTGCACAGATGAGAAGAAAAAGAGAATTTGCATTTGTTGATTTCCTGCTATGTGCAAGAAACTGTACTGGGCATTTTACTTATGTTTTTTAAATTATATTCTCCTAGCAGACAGTTTTCAGGTTCCCGCCACTGTTTCACACACACACTCCCCACTGGCACCACGTGGATGGGCACATGCACACACATGCATGCACACCTCATGCCAGTTATTGTACTACTGTTTCTTGGCTCCAAATCTACCCTTCTATGCTCCAGTCAGTGATGCTGGAGCTGGGACTGCATTTCTGCTTTGTCGGCTGCTGCCTGTGAGAATCTGCCCACAGGGGCACTACAGAGAGAGAGAGGAGACCGAAGGAGAAGAAGGGACCTGTGTGATGCTGTCTTCTGTTCCTGTGAGCATCGCCCAGCCTGGCTTCCTCTCCTTGGTAGTAGCGGTTTCTTTGCATAGCAGCAGCTAAATCCAGTTTGCAGCTTTTTAAAAACACTTTTGGAACTAGCCTCATCAAGCTCCCCTTTCCTCCACCACACCAGCATCCCAGCTTAGCAGCAGCCCCCCTCAGAGATCTGGGTCCCAGCTTCATGGGCCCTGCTCCAAGTTCTAAGCTGTAACAACTCCAGCCTCTTGCCCCTGTTCCCCTAGCCCTACGGGGAGTGGCTGCTTCAGGCAGTTACCACCTGTTTATTAGTCTGTTTTTGTTGCTTATAACAAAATACCTGAAACTGGATGATTTATAAAGAAAATGAAATTTATTGCTTACAGTTTCTGAGGCTGGGAAATCCAAAGTCCATCTGGTAGTGGTGACAGTGACCCAGGGGTCTCACACTGAAAGATGGTGGAAGTAGGGAAAGCAGAGAGAGCAAAAGACAGACTCTCCTTTTAAAGCCCTCAGAACCACACTCCTGACCACCATTTCTAATCCATTCACTACTGCACGGTCCTACAATCCAATCACCTCTTCAAGGCTCCACCTTTCAGTTACTGTAATAGGATTTCCCACCCTCTTAACAGTCACAGTGGGGGCTAAGTTTCTAATTCGGAAAACTTGGGTGACACAATTTAAGCTTGAGTTTTGGGGGACATAATTCAATGCACTACACCACCATCGTGATACTCCTGAGTCCTCTCTTCTCCTTTCAGTTGCCTAGGTAACAACTTTATACCTAGTTAAGAATTCTTTATATGAAACTCTCTCTTTTCAAATAACTGGTGTGATTTCTGTTCCCTGAGTGCACTTTGAGTGATACACACTCACACACACACACACACACACACACACACACACACATACACACAACATACATACACACACCAAAGAGGGCAGATAGACAGCTGCAGATGGCTCCCTGCACTCCCCCAATTCCAGAATCAAGGCCTGCCCAAGGTAGCTTTCCCCAAGGATGAAGGAGAATCTCTGTGCGTGGGCAGATTTTTCCCTGCCACGAGGGAGCTATGAAAGAACAGAACTACACATGCCCAGTTCCCTGAAGAGAAAAAACACTTATGGGTTAAGTCACTCCTCTACTGGAGGATTATCCTCTCAAACCTTGAAGTGTTAACGCAATAATATCTTCACCCCAGGCTTTCACCCTCCTTTCCTCTCTGGAAATTAATGCCACTGGATAAAATCATCCTCCTTAGCAAAGTCTGATTATATGAGATTATATGTCACTTGACCAAAACACATATGTAAATGACCAGCTCAGGCTCAGATCTGTCCAATGACCCAAAGTCCCTCCTCTTCCCATTACACTAAGTGGCCTTTCTCACCAGCCTACATCCCATTAATGGCTCTGGGGACCAAATTTCAGCCCAGAATGACAGAATTAAGTTGTATCTTTTAGGAAGAAAAGACTTTTCTGTGGCCTGGACAGAATTTGTTTGTCATGTCCATCATCTACCCCAGACAACGGTACCTTCTTTTTCCAACATTTTCGTTTCTGACAATGACCCAACTTTTAAAAACACAGCTACCTCTGAGTATTCCGTGCTGGGGCTGGGGACAGAGATTACACTGGTCACTGAGGTTCTCATCTTTTCCCCTCTTCTTCTCTCCCACAACCCCTACTACTCAGATTTAATTATGTTTTCCTACATGACCACGGGACTGAAGATGTTCCTCTAGAGCTGACTTAGATTTTCCATCTTTGTAAACCCTTTGCCATACTCTCCTAGTTCATTCAACACAACCTGGCATCACGTAAAATCTCTCGCTTGTGTGTCTTTTGCCTTTCACTGGAATGTAGTTTCTCTGGGCGCGGGTGCCATATTTCATTCATCTGTGAGTCTCTCCAGCTCAGGAGTTCTTCACCAGGGTTACAATTCATGGGTCTGGAAATTTGAATAGAAAAAGAATACATCTTTATTTTTACTAACATCTAAGAGAAATTTAGCATGTCCTTCAATCATGAATATAGACAACAAGTCACAATAGAATCAGCAGTACTTGTGACTTTGTCATCAATAGAAATCCCAGGTGTTTTCATATCACATTACCGGTTGTTGCAGACATTTCAAAATATCTTAAGCCCATCGCTGCTCTGACACTTTGATAGTCATTAGACTTGCTGCTAGATTGTGTTACGATGTTTACATAAAGAAACAGATACAGTACTGTCACAGTTTTTTAAAAGTATTTTGAAAACTGTATTTCAATATAAGTGGTTTCCTTTGTGATCCTATGTTTTTGTTTTATGCATTTAAATACATTATTCTAAGAAAGGAATCCGTAGGCTTCACCAAACTGACAAAGGAATTCCTGTCTTAGTATCCAACTCAGTGCACAGTTCAGAGTTAGGTGAATGAAATATACGGTTAATGAAAAAATTAGATTAAATAATTTCTGTCTCAAGGAAGAATATTTGGTCTAAGCTAATACATAAAGCTGGCATAATAGAAATGCCTCGGAAAATAAATTCATTCAAATTCATAGCTCACAGTATACCAAACAGATTCTAGATGAGAGTTAAATATATATTAAAAATCAAGTTAATGAGATTCATTTATTTGTTAAATATTTATTGGATGCTGCTACATGCCAGACACAGTTTTAGGCAATGGCATCTAGCAATAAACAGAAGCAAATTCCCAGTCTTTTCAGCAATCAGTGCTGAAACATTTGGACATTCATGCAATAAACCCAAATACCTATCTTGCACCATATACAAAAATTAATCCAAAGTGGATCACACTCATAAAATTAAATCTAAATCCATAAAACTTTTAGAAGAAAACATGGTAGAGAATCTTTGTAACTTTGGGTTAGGCAAAGATTTATTAGATATAAAACCAAAGCACAATGCGTTAAAAAATTAATGAATTGATCTTCATCAAAATTAAGAACTTCTGTTCAATAGATACCATTAAGAGAAAAAACAACAAACCACAGATTGGAAGAAAATCTTTGTAAATCACATAGCTAGTAAACGACCTGTATCCAGAATATATAAAGTATTCTTAAAACTCATAATAATAAGGAAATAAACACCCCAATTAAAAATTGTTGAAGAATTTAACCAGACATCTCAAAGAACATAAATAAATAGCAAATAAGCACATAAAAAGATGCTCAGCTTCATTTGTCGTAAACAAAATGGAAATTAAAACCACATCAAGATATCACCACTCACCTACTGGAATGGCAAACAAAACAAAACAAAACAAAAATTGACAACTGATAACTAATAATACCACGTGCTGATGAAGAGGTAGAGTAACTGGAACGCTCATACACTGCTTGTGAAAATGCAAAAGTACGGCAATTTTGGAAAAAAGTTTGGCACTTTCTTACAAAAGGAAACATACACTTAATATATGAATTAGCCTTCCCACTCCTATATATTTACTCAAGAGAAATGAAAGCTATGTTTACACAACAATGTGTATGCAAACATTGATAAAAGCTTTATTTGTAATGGCCCCAAACTGAAAACAATTCAGATGTTCTTAACCTTATGAATGACTTTGGTACAATCCATGCAATGGCGTCCTTCTCAGTATTAAAAAAGGAAAAAAAAAAAAATACTGATACCTGCACTAACAAGGATGAATCTCAAAGGTATTAAAATAAGAGAAAGGAGCCATAATGGCGACATAATATATGATTTCATTTTCATGGCATTCTGGAAAAGGTAAAACTAGAGATTCAGAAAACAGATCAGAGGTTTCCAGGAAATAGGGTGTGGTGAAGGGCTGGCTACAGAGGAACATGTGGAATTTTTATAGATGATGGAATTGTCTGAATCTTGATTGTCATGGTGGTTATATTTTTATGTATTGGTCAAAACTCAGAGAACCCTACACTAAAAAAAGTAAATTTTACTGTAAACAAATAAAATTTCAATCAAAAATAAAAAATTCAGGCAACAAAACGAAACAAATTTCCAGCTGTTGTGGGGGAAAACAAATAAAAAAACATGTACATAAATACGTAGAGTTCAGTTGATACTGAGGATTATGAAGAAGATAGAGGAATAAAAGGGGATTAAGAATGAGAAGCATGTGCGTAAGTTTATACAGAATGTTAAGGGAAGTCCTCTCTGATAACGTCACTTTAGAACATGGGCTTGAATAGAATTCATTGTATTTTTAAAATTGCAGAAAAAGAAAGGTGAATATTTATTAAACCTGCTGCAAGGGTGATGATTTTCTAAACTCTATGATGGCAGAAAAAAATATATAAGAAGATTTTTCTTTCTGGTATTTAAGAAAATTCCATAAAATAAAACACTTAAAACATTGTAGAAGATAGTATTTGCAGCAATCAGAGAAGAAGCATATGCATTAGTGAGTGATTAAGAACCTGGCCTGAGAGTGTTTTTTTGTTTTTTTTTTTTGCAGCTGGCTGGTACAGGGAAGAGTGGGTGTTAAGCAGAATATAAGTGACCACTAGGAAGGAGAGAGGGGCTGCAGGGAAAGACAAGTCGCAAGATGGAATCTTTGGAAGTTCCCTAGCTGCACCCTAACTCAGGAACCTGACCCCCTGCCACAGGACCCTGCATTAGGTCTCAATACCCTCCTCTCTCTGATTGGAGTTCGGGAGGTTAAATGAGTAATTTCTCTTTGCAGGTGCTGTGATCAGGTGTTCTGCTTTATATATAAAACTCTGGTGCTCACGTGCAGATATCCAGAAATCTCAATTAATCCCAAACATCCCTTCCCACAGAGATATCCCAAAATAAAATCTTCAGCACATGTGAAGTGGCTTAACTGTTTCCTCAACTTAATGACTGAATTTAAATTTATGAAGGGTTTTTATGAGGCAAATGCTGAGCTTTATTCCCCAGGTTCATGGCAACTGATTGAGAAGACAGAAGCTGAGACTGAAGCTGGAGAGTTTGAGTCTGGACCAAAAAAAGAACTTCACAACCCACAGGGAGATTCAACATAGGAATTGGCTCTATATTAGGTTAGTGCTATCTCTAGAGTTGTTGAAGGAGAAAAGAAACATGTCAATCATCCCACTGATATTTATTGGTAGGGCAGAAAGTGTATTCTATCAATCTTTAAGCCTGTAATAGTGCCCCGTACATAGTAGATAAACCTGCTTGAAAGATAGACAGATGAATAAATGAATGAATGAGTGAAATAATGCCAATGATCTGGCAGATAAAAAGAATAATAAAATTTGATGACTCCCTAAAGCATTTACATCAGCGTTCTAGGGCTATATAACAGACAATCACAAACCTTAGGGGCATAGAGCAATAAACATTTAATTCTGCTCAGGAATTCATGGGTTAGCTCAGTGGCTTTGCTGATTCTGTCTTGGGTCCTTGCTGGGACTACTGGGCTACCTTGGCTCTGCTCCATGAGGTCTCTCATCCACCAGGCAGCTAGTCCATGCTTGTTTTCATGACAGACTCAAGGGTCCAGGAGAGGAGAAGTCAGTAAAACAGCCATCTCTTCTGCCATGTTCTACTGACCAAAGCAAGTACAGGGCTAGACTAGATTCAGGGTATAGAGAAATAGACTCTACTTATTGAGAAGAGGGGCTGCTAAGTCATATTGCAAGTCTTGGAATTGGGGAGAGGGAGGGAGAAGTATATTAGTCAGAGTTCTCCAGAGAAATAGAACTAATAGGATATATAGGTAATTAGATATACAAGTGTACTTCAGAAAGTTCATAGAAAGATTTGCATTACTTTTTAATTCTATTGTTCCATGAACTTTTTGACATATCCTTATATGAAGAGGATTTATTAGTGAAATTGGATCGTGGGATTATGAGGGCTGAGAAGTCCAACAATAAGCCATCTGCAAACTGGAGAACGAGGAAAGTCAGTAGTGTGGCTCAGTCCAAGTCCGAAAGCCACAGGAGCAGGGAAGCCGATGGTGTAACTCTCAGTCCATGGTCGAAGGCCTGAGAAACTGGGGGGCTGCTGGTGGAAGTCCAAGAGTCTAATGGCCAGAGAAACTAGAGTTCTGATGTTTAAAGTCAGGAAAAGAGGGGTGTTCCAGCTCCAAAAGTAAGAGAGAGAGAATTCACCTTTCCTCTGCTTTTTCATTCTATCATGGCCCCCAGTTGATTGGATGGTGCCCACCCACATTGGATGAGGGTGGATCTTCCTTCCTCAATCCACTGATTCAAATGCCAATCTCTTCCGGAAATCTTCTCACAGACTTACCCAAAAACAATGCTTTACCAGCTATCTGAGTATTCCTTAATCCAGTCAAGGTGACACCTGAAATTAACCATCACAGGGGGAAAGGGCAAGTAAAAATCATTGAGGACATTTTTTTGCAGTCAATCTATAACACCTCCTTTCTAGTCACTCTCTGCTAAAAAAAAAAAAAAAAAAAAAAAAAGACAAACAAATAAAAACATGACCATAACAGAAGATTTAGAATAACGAGGCATTTATGAGGACATAACTAAATGGAGTTAAGAAGGAAAAGCTTCACATAGAAGGTGATGTGAACTGTGTCTTAAACTATATAGTATGGTAATAAAGGCAGTTATGTTTTGCAAAGTAGAGAAAAGTCAAGGATATTCCAGACAGAGGAAACAGCAAGGACATAAGCACAAAGGTAGGAAAGAACATGATGTTCTTAGGGATCTTGAAAAATGGAGTGCAAGTATGTAGCATATAGGAGAGATGTGGTGGGAGGGGAAGACTGTACTGTCAAAATATCTGGTTTATTTACATTACCTTGCTTATTAACTCATCTTTTCTACTGGAATGTAAACTCCATGAAAGCAGAGACATTGATTTCTCCAGCATATAAAACTCTGTCCAGCACATAATAGGGCTCAATAAATATTTGTTGATTAAATGAATGAAGAATGGCCTTGTAGGCCTTTTGAGGAAAATCGGACTTTAATCCAACAGGTCTTGGGAGGGGACTTAATCTGTTGATAAGCAGGTAAAGGCTGTGATCAGATTTGAGTTTCAGGGAGGTAACTCTGATGCTAGAAGAAGTGCTAAAGAAGGACAGAGAATGGAATCATGTCAATGGGGGCTAGGGGCAGGAGCAATAGGAAACTAGCCAAGAGTTTCATAAAAGAAGAGGCTGAAGGTCCATGTTTTCTGGAATAGAAGTGACCTTGAGAGCTGAAGGGACAGCATACTGGATCTTCAGATTGCTGGGACATTTGAGGAATTGATCTGCTCAACATTTCACAGAGAAATTTAGCAAGACTAAGAACTGTCGATTGAGGTTTTCCCTTTGTTGAATATTATTCAATACTTGTTATTCACCTGGCATAATCTGGAAACTGCTGCAATACAGTTTTGCAATGCAATTTTTATTCATTGATCTGCATAAACTTTTATGTGTGTATGCATTTTCTCTGCGTCTATGGTGTGATTTTAAGCTGAGTGTGCATAGTAATAAGAGCATGGAAGTCAGAAGTTCTGAATTCAAGTTTTAGCTTTTCTACTCATTGGCCGTATAGCTCTGAGTAAGGTGCTTTATCTCCGAGCTTTATCTTCCTCATTTCTGAAATAGTTAAATGTGTTAACTGATCAAATCCTATCCACTACAGAGGCTCATTGAAATAATTAGGGCTGGTCGGTTAGCTCAGCTGGTTAGAGTGCAGCCTTATAACCCAAGGTTATGGGTTCGGGAACCTTGTCCTGGCCAACTGCCAAAACAAAACAAAACAAAACAAAACAAAAAAAGAAAATTATATGAGATAACATAGGAGAAAGACCTAGCATTTATTAAATGCCAGGTATGCTGCTAAGCATTGGACATGCATATTTTGCATATTCTCATTTAATCCTTATAACAATCTATGAGGTACTCTTCCCTATTATATTATGCTCCATTTGCAGTTTTCATAACTGAGCCTAAGAGATTAATTAAACTCAGCACTATTTTATAAGTTGTAAAGTGCTATTAAAAAGAAGATGTTAGGGTGACTTACCTTTTCTTCAGGGGGGAAATTTGAAGAATTTCCAGAATGTGGATCCCACCTTCTGTGTCTTGAGTGCCTTGTGCAAATAACTGAAGAAAAGCTAAAACACAAAACAAAACAAAACCAACAACCACAAAAACAGGCATAGCAGCATTCTGTGCAGGGACAGGCCAGTATCAGGTCTTGCAGCAAGACAGAGAGTTAAAAAGAGGGAGTTCAGAAAAGACAGCTATAAACAACTGCTGTAATGAAAACATTTGTGGAGAGATGGATTATGTCCCCAGATTGATTATCCATCACCTGGAACCTTGGAATGCTCAGGCTTGGCTGGAATCTGATTGGCAGCTTCTCTTTATTCCTACTCTAAATTGGCTGCCAGGGGAACCTGAAGGTTTCTTGAGCGTAAAGGGAAAAGTCCTGCTCCAAACGTTCTTTCTGCAATGAGACGTATTCCCTTTAGGGTCTTGGGGCTGCTTCTAGCCCCAGAGAGAATGGCTAAGAACTTGTATTGTTTTCCCTGGTGTGTTTATTAGTCACGGTTCTGTGGAGAAACAGAACCAATAGGTGTTTCATAAAATCTGAAAATATATATAAATAGATATAGAGAGGCAGAGAGAGAGAGAGAGAGAGAGAGAGATTTTTTCAAAGGATTGGCTTATAAGATATGGAGGCTAGCAAATTCAAAATTTGCAAGATGGGCCGGCAGTCTGAAGACCCAGGATGAGCCCACGCTCCAGTTCAAGTCTGAAGGCAATCCGTTGGCAGAATTATTTCTTCGTTGGGAGAGGTCAGTCTTTTGTTCCAGTCTGCCTTTAGCTAGTTGGATGAGGCGAACTCACATTAAGGAGGCCAATCTGCTTTACTCAAAGCCCACCAGTTTAAGTGTAAATCATTCCAAAACACCCTCACAGAAACATCCAGAATAATGTTTGAACAAATATCTGAGTACTGTGGCCCAGGCAGGGTGACACATAAAATTAACCATCACACTTGCCTTCTGACCCAGAATTTACAGTTGCCACAGCTCAGTTGCTCAAAGACCATTCAATGCTAAGTTTAGTGAGGGATTAAAGCAGGGCCAGGAACAATCAGCTCATCAAATGAGCAAGTCAACAGTAGTCAGGAGGCCCTACTTCTTAATGGCTTTTTAATGTGTTCTCACACTGGTGTCTGGTGTAGCCTATGCAAAAAGTGCTGGCCTGGGAGACAAGGCTCCATGCTAGCTGGCTCTATGACCTGGGTCTCCCTACCCAAGCCTTTTTATTTCTTTCTTCACACTCTGCCAAAAAAGTTGTGCTAAAATGCAAGTCTGCCACTTGTTAACAACCCTTTACGAGGACCCTAGTATACCCTACGAAGCCCACCATGATTGTCCGCCTCCCCAACCTCCTGCCTGCACCTTGCACCCTGCACCATACAAAATCACAATGCATGCGACCTCTAGGCCATACTTCTCATCGTTTCCTCTGCCTGGATTGTCTTTGGTCACTTGGCAGAAACCTACCTTTAATGCAAGCCTTACCCTAAGAGTTCCTATAATCTTCTTGATTTTCTCGTTCATTCTTCTCTACTTAACTTATAATGGACTGGCCACCCCTTCATAGAATCTATGACACTTTATCATATTTATTCATTTGCTTTTGTGTCTGTCTCACCCACTGACTGAGAATTATGCTTGGCACATGGAGGTGCTCAGTGCTTGTTTACTAAATGGCAAATGATGAATGGGTGGGTGGGCACAGGTGGAAATGAATGGGGTTCAAGGTTATACCAGTTGCACTGACAGAGCTGGGATTTGAACCTACATTTCTCTGACTGCAAAGTAGCAGATGTTTGCCTTAAAATGATGACTCTAAAATGACAGTCTGCAGATGGGGCCAAGCTGGTTATATCTGAATCTCCAGGACAGATACTTAGTAGAAATACAGGCTTCTGGGCTCCACCCAGAACCAATAAATCAAATCTCTTAGTGGACTGAATAGAAGAGGAAGGGAGCCTAGTTTAAAAAAATTCCCACTGGAATTGCACCCCTAGGAGTCTGTCCTCCAGGATAATACACAGATGCTCATGGATGCTATTGCTGCATTATTTAAAGTGAAAAGAAAAAAATTAGAAACAGCCTACATTTTCATTGAAATGGGGAATGGTGGCCGAATGAATTATGCTATATTTATACTCTGGAATACTAGGGGGATGTTACAGGAGAATGAGAAAAGTGAATCAACATGAAAAGATCTCTGAGACACATTTTTAACCAAACAAGGAAGGTCATGGAAGAGAAGTATTCTATGATCCTATTTATTTAAAAACACATATGGGTAGCTATTATTTCCTTACGTATGCGCTATGATCTAAATGGTTGTGTCTCTCCCAGATTCATGTATTGAAATCCTAATCCCCAAGGTGATGTCATTAGGAGGTGGGTTGCTTGGGAGGTGATTAGGTCATGAGGGCAGAGCCCTCTAATTGGGATTAGGGCCCTTAAAAAAGACCCCAGAGAGATCCCTTGCCCCTTTCACTATCATGTGAGGACACAGGGAGAAGGAACAGGCCCTCGCCAGATATTAATCTGCTGGCACTTTGATCTTGAACTCCCTGTCCACCAAAACTGTGATAAATAAAAGCTCGTTGTTTATAAACCACTCAATTTATGGAATTTTTGTTACAGCAACCTGAATGGACTGATAGTATGTAAGTGCATAAATACATTGATAAAAGCATGAAAAAAACATAGGGTTAACACTGGGTTCCTCTGTAATTTGAGAATAAAGTGATTTAAAATCAAAACTAAAATTTAAAGCTTTTCAGGAATGAGGGAGTATTTTAGGGGGTGTCAGAAATGTCATAACTGGATTGTGGTAATAGTTGCATAACTGCATAAATTTACTAAAAATGATTGAATTGTACATTTAGAGTGAATTTTATGGTTTGCAAATAATAGCTCAATAAAGCTATTTTGAAAACAAGCTTCCCAGGTGATTTGGATGTACACCTAAGTTGGGGAACCCCAGCTATACAATGCTTTTCCCACTCCTTCCTTTTCTTCCTAGATCCTATCTTCCTTTCTTATATAAATATGTGTTTACCCTTCATTAGGAAAGGTGATAATATCCTTCATTAGGAAAGAACTCGTGGTAAAAATCAAAATGCCGTAAATAGTTCTACGAAGTATTTATAACTTTGCATATTTAAAGATTAGTGAAATGAAAACATCAGAATTGTAGGATCCCTTACAGAATTCTAACTTTTCTCAAGTTTAAATTAAAAAGAAAGTCTGACCTTGAGTCTTACTTACTACTGGAGTCTAAGGCTGAACATTGTCCTTGAAAAATCATGTCTAGAGGGATGCATTTTGAAACAGGGGACTAATAATACCTATCTCACAGGGCTGTGTAAGATAATATGAAACGAGTGTATTAGATGGGAACCTATTGTTCTGTGTATACCTGTCCTGTCCTGGTCCCAACTCAGGAAAGCTGGCTCTGGGATCTCTCTCCCTAGACCTCAGTTTATTGATCAAGGTGGGCACTTGGCCTATTGGCAGCTGATTTATAAGCTAAGAGCCTATGTGGTTTCTTGGCTAAGTAATAGCTTTAACTGCCAAGACCTATGGTGACCCTCTGAACAGTAAGATTCTCTTTCTAGTGGTGTTTGAAGGCACCCAAGTACAAAGAGAATCCATTCATTGCCCTAACAGTAGAACTTGAGACTGGGGAGTAACACAATATCCATTCAGTCATGAGCTGCCACCTGATGGCTCAAGACAGTGCTTCCCACGTGCTGAACAACATCCAGTCTCCGTTCGTCTGGCTGAGCACCTGCTCCCTGTTCTTCTTTATTTCCCATACATTTCACGGGAAACTCCTCTTTCTTGTTGCAACCTGAATGAGGATCTGAACCTTGCAGGTGGAGCAACCTAATTCACTCCGCCCAGAAAGTGACCCAAGAGCATTCAAGATTGGATCTCACTAATGATGTCCCTCTGTCATTTGTGCTGCATTTAACATATACACCAGCACCTGTTTGCAATAGGCTGTACACACCAACTCCTTGGCTCCTCCTTGCCCATTTGAGGTAGGTACTATTTTTTTTTTTTTAAGTTGACCGGTAAGGGGATCTTAACCCTTGACTTGGTGTTGTCAGCACCACGCTCTCCCAAGTGAGCTAACCTGCCATCCCTACATAGGGATCCGAACCCATGGCCTTGGTGTTATCAGCACCACACTCTCCCAAGCGAGCCACAGGCCGGCCCCAGAGGTGGGTACTATTTTTATCATGATCCCTTTTTAGAGATGAAGAAACTGAGGCACAGTTAGGAAGTGGGCTAGGAATTGAATGCAGGCAGTCTGGGGCCAGAACAAGTGCCATTCTGCTATCAGTCAATACCAGTTCCCTTTTCCTTCCCAGTTTCTCTTCATAACACAATTCCTTGAGTCTTTCATCTGCTTGTAAGGTCAAACTAGGTCACAGCTTAATCTTTCTATTTACCTTAAAGCTCAATTATTCAAAAACCTTCACCATAGCATATTCTGCCTTTTCTCCAGTGCTATTTTCTCCTGTGATTTGCATAACAGAGTATCTCACATTTCTTGTGCCTTAACTCAAGGGAGCCAAATGTGCTCTGCAGTGGAAAGAGGCATAAGATACAGGGGAATATAGTAGAAAGAAGATAACTTCAATATCTGACCTATTTTCTTTTTTGATGTTAGAAACTGGTATGATTTTAGAAATACAAAGTATAACTTAAGGGACCGTGGAAATTTTAGTCATTTCTGTACAATTTTTCAGGCAATTTTTCAAATAGAAAATGTTTTCTTTACCCTAAAAATGAGATTTTTTTCTTTTAAAAATGCAAATATCCATGAAAAAGTAATGCGTATGACTTCAGTAACATCAGAATGTGAATGAGCTTATTTTTCTGATACAAACAAAACAAACAAACAAACAACTCAGTTAGAGGACCTTAGTTCTCAGTCCTGTTTTGTCATTTGCTGGCTGAGTGGCTTTGGGCAGGTCACTGGGATTCCCTGAGCTTCAGATTGTTCATTTGTAAGATGCCTTCTTTGTGGAACTGTGAGGTTGATATACCATGTGCTGTATAGAAGGTGTAAAGTACCTGACACACTATTCAGTTGGACGCCCTGAAGTGTGGCACTAAATGGTATCCATTATTGAGATCAGGAACAGTCGTATGTCCCTGGGCCTTATTCCTGTACTTAGGTGTAACCTCATCTTCATAAGCTGTGAAATTTCTTTCTCTGGAGAGAATCTCACATTCTTTACTGGATCCTTACATGGATTAAATAACAATGATGTACAATGACATTGCTGGTAAACATAAAGGATTAGGTTTCCTATATAAATCCTTCTTTCCAAAGGTAGTCTTCTAGTAGAAAACATGCCGTGTGTCAGAGAGAGCATGACGACTGTTATCCTGGTTCCTATATTGTGGCGGCAGGTATGATGGTGGCAACAGAAGCTCAAGATTCACAAAAGGAGGCACGGGAGGCACAGGTAGATGAGGGTAGTTGGGATAGGTAAGGTTAGAGAGGACAGTAGAGGGTAGACGGGGTGGTCGAGGGTAGGTGAGGGTTGCTGAAAGTAGATAGGGTAATGCAGGGCAGATGAGGCTAGTTGAGGTTAAATGAGGTGAGGTTTGGGCCGCTGAGGATGGGTGAGAATAGCTGAGGGTAGACTATAGTAAGTGAGGGATCTCCTGAACGGGGCAGTGGAGCATCAGCTGGAGACAGGAGGAAACAGAAGCATGGTGTCTGGGTACTAAAGTGAACCCATGGTAGTGGGCACCCTTAGTGAGGCAAAGATGGAGTTCATGGTTAGGTAGATGTCAAGGTGCTAAGGGCATTAAGGGCTCAGAGTTTTGATTCTGAGCCTGAGGCTGAGGGAGGCTGCAAAAGCTAGAATATATTCCCATGCAATGTTGTAACACGTTGTTATGCTGCAAGCACCAAAACAGCCAATTTTTCATTTTTCCTTTAATCTAAATTTTTCATGCTATTATTGATTGACCTACCTCTTGTCCAGACTGTGCAAGGGAGGAAGATATGGTTTCTGTGTAGATGGTTGTCTCTGCTTCTGGTGTGATGAGCTGACAACTCTCCCCAGAAGGCAAGACTGGGTGGAATCCAGGGCATGGCTGTGGTTGCTTCTGAAGGAGAATCTAAAACAGAAGACCCATTCCCTTGCCTGCCATGTCTGGGGCAGTACAATGACCAGAGACCAAGTGGGGTTCCTCTCTCTGGGGGTGCCTTGGTGCTTCTGCTATACCCAGAATTGCCAATTTCCTATAAAAGTTTAGAATGGCTCATCATAGAAAGATAATTTCCTGAAATTCTTGCTCTGGTTTTAATGATAAGATTAAGTCTCAAAAGTGACTTTTAAAAGAATGTGGATGTGATCGCAGCACTCCCTGTTCTTTTTTTTTTTTAAAAGATGACCGGTAAGGGGATCTTAACCCTTAGCTTGGTGCTGTTAGCACCACGCTCACCCAGTGAGCTAACCGGCCATCCGTATATGGGATCCGAACCCAGGGCCTTGGTGTTATTAGCACCACACTCTCCCGAGTGAGCCACGGGCCGGCCCGCACTCCCTGTTCTAAAATTTTCCATGGCACCTCAGTGCCTGAGAATAAAGTTCAAATTCCCTAAAATAGCATTACCTGACCCCAGACTACCTCTTTGGCTTTCTCTGACATTCTTCATATCTTGTACTCCTGATCTGGTTCCTGGATCAGTCACCATTTCCCAAACAGACCCTGTGTTTTCCCAGTCCCAGGCTTTTACCTCCCTCCTGAAATGGCTTCGTAGCTGTCCTTGACACACCCTTTAAAGGACAATGCCCTCCCTTCCCAAGGATTGGCATGGTTTGTAGGGATCTGATGCCTTCATTTGTCTGGGCTCACATATTAGTTTTGCTGAAGGGTCTTTATAATGTCAGGTATGAACTCGAATTTAAAATTAATTTACAACGTATATATTTCTACTTCTTTTAAAAAAAAGCATTTGAGATGGCAACTGGATATCTTTGTTTGTTGAAACTCATATGTACACATCCCATCACACTGCTGCAAACTTAGGGCTGCTTGTGCTGGTGTCCTGTGGGGGGTCATCATTTTAATAAGCATGGTGAGCATCATGATTTTATTTCCTGGCTCTTGTTTTTCCCAGGCTTTTCTGACTATTTTCCTCAAACCAGCCTACATGCTGACTCACTCAGCAGCATGTTTAAGATTGAAGACCTCCTTTCCCCATATATATCTCCTATCCTGGATTTTAATTTCAGAGGAAGAGCCATAAATATGTGTCCTTCAATTTTTCAAAGGCACACTAAGAATTCAGCAGCTGGGCAAGGGAGGCTAGAGATAAGGTTCCCTAAAGCAGGAAGAAGGAGGTGCCCAGCTATAAAACAAGAAGGGATCCTTGGTGTGGATGTTTTGTGTGCCGAATTCTTGCTGCGCTCACAGATCTGGTGCTTTCATTTTGGAGGCGGGAGGGAGAAGAGTCCTCGCCACATGCAGAAATAGCAAATGACCATACATCTCTTATTTGAGGAGAGAGGGGCAGGCAAGATCTGCAAATGACCTGAATTCTGCTGGCTAAGCAGGAGGAGAGAAAGGCAAACAGCATCCTTCCCAAGCTCTGCTGAGCTGGGACTCAGCTTCATGACCTCAACTTCCGCCCTGAATACTTGTCTGTGAATTTCTTGGGTGTATCTGCCCAACTTTTTATCCAGGCTCCCCTTCAGCTTGCATTTCTTTGACAGTACTTTGTGATCCCTGCCCAGTGGTTATTTTGTGAGAGTGATACAAGACAATACTATTGCATGTGCACCAGGGTCTTTGTTTAGAGAAAGATATATCATGTTTCCATGCCAACAAACTCCAAGAGGCAGCCAATATTCATTCCTCCCTCCTTCCTTCCTTTCCCTCCCTTCCTCCCTTCTTTCTTATTTCCTTCCTTTTACTCCCTTTCTTTTTCTACTTTCCTTCCAAATGTCTCATGCAACACTCAATTGTATGCCTCAATGAAAAGTACAATTGGCAGAGGGACAAACATAACAGAGAAGAGGACGCAAAAATAAGTAATGCTGTGGCGAAGATCTTTGTAGTTTATTCTTCAATATGCATGCTGACCTTTCAGTTTGGGAATTTTTTTCTTTTTCATATATATTTATGAAAATAATTTCCCACGGGGTTAATTTTACCCAGACATTGACCATGCAATGACAAGGAGGTTGAGGGAGCTTTCTGCTGATGGTGTCAACTTTCTCCCTGGGACTGGAGAATGCACCACATGTACAGAGTAAGAGAGAGGGTGGCAGTGGAGCAGGCTTTGGGAGAGGTAACACTGCCTTGCTCTGACCCAAATGGATTATAATCATTTTCAGAACACAGACCATTTTTTAAAAGTGTTTATATCCCCGCTCCCCTACCACCCAACCTCATCCAACACACATCCTTTCTCGTAGCAAGTCTTCAATAAATGTTTACAGAATGGTATTAAAGTGAGAGCTAAGCAGCCCTTTCTCTCTTCCCCACAATGCTTGCCCTCTTTCCTCTGCCACTCCCCATCCCATCCCAGCTGCATTCGGGCTTCCTGAGCTGAGCATGACTGTGTGATGAATTTTAGTTGCAGGTGACAGAAAACCAATTCAAATTGCCCTGAGAGAAAAAAAAAAAAAAAAAAAAAAAAAAAAGAGGATATCTTCTTTCAAAACTGGAAAGTCCAGGGAGAGAAACTGACCGAAGGGCCAAACAGTGCCATCAGGATATAGATCTTTGTCTCCCAAAGGTCCATTTCTCTCCAGGTGGGGTTTGTCTCCCTCCAGCAGTGGCCCTCCAGCACTTCAAGTTTGCATCTAAACAGAAAAAGTGTTTCTTTATTAAATAGTCTCAGCAAAACATGCTGGGACTGAGTCTCCCAGACTGTGCTTGTACCATGTGTCCGTTTGTGACCCTGTCACTATGGCCATGGGGATGGAATGCTCTGATTGACCAAACCTGAGACTTGAAGGCAAGGGGTAGGGTTAGAACTATCCAAATTCAAGGATGAAAGTTGGGGAAGGGTGGATCTTCAAGAAAAATTTGGGTGCTATAGGAAAGGAAATGAACATGGATGCCAAGCAGGAAAAGTTAAATGGTGCTCACCAAGTTTCCTTTTCTCTCTTTGCCCGCCTAGTCTTGGTTAGAAGTATTAAATCTTGAGTTGTTCAGGCCATCATAAAGGGAGGGATTAAAAGACCATCACCCCACCTGGTATAAATGGGGTCCTATTTTATAGTTGTTGTCAACAGTGTATTTCAAAGTGACATTTCTTCGCATGTGGCCACTTCTAAGTGGCTGGCAGTTATAGATGCTGTAATGACTAACTCAGAAGGTCCATTTTCTTACTCTCTGCTTCATCCATTCGTGAGGATGTTTATGAGCACTTAGCATTGCAGCTTCCGGGCACCAGGAGAAAACATCACCATCACATGACGCTGCTGTGATTCTAATGCCAGTAATTAGGAAAGCAAGCAGAAATGATAACAATCTGGGAAACAGCCATCTCTCCTCATTTCCTGCCTGTTTGCCAAGCTGTATTCTACTTTGACAGGAAGCAGGGGAAGCATCCTTGAATCTGTCACTCAGTCTCTATCAACACTGTCACTGTGGTAGTTTCAGGCTTCGTGGTCTCTTGAACTCCTCCTTGGTTTCCCAACCCAGAGTCCCACCCTTGCCTTCCCCTTGCCTTAGCCTGCCCCCCACTCATGCTTCAGTGATCTTTGGGAAGCAAAGCCCAGCCCACAAACAACGCCCTGGAAACCTAGCCATGTCACTCCTGTGGCTCCCCTGCCTAACTCTAGAAGAGCCTTTCTCAAACTTCCATTATTTGCCTCCCAATTTTATAATTTTTGCCTTATTGTGTACCATTTTTACTGTACTTTTAAAAATATTTTCTTTAAAGCCACTTACCCTTTTTTAAAACTTGCCTTTGTTCTAAGCAATAATCTTTATTAAATTGCAGTTTCGATGTGTTACTTTTCTTTCATTAAACGTGAAGGAAAATTAAAATAAGTAAATGATGATTTAAAAAATCTTTATAAAATGATCTGGTGTGCCAATGAAGGTTTACATGCTCTTCTTTGGGAACATTAGCCCTTGGGATTAAATCCAAACACAATGTGGTATCAGGTCTTCTCAATCTGGCCCCAGCTTACCCGTCTGGCCTTGTCTGTCTCCAGCTTGTTCTGCAGACTTTCTGGACTCTTTACACATACACATGCCATGACCTCCCAGGCTCTTTCTCTTTGCACATGCTGTTCCTTCTACCTGGAATGATGCCCTTTCACTTCCTTCCTTGCTGGACAGAGCATCCTTACCTTTCAATAGTCATCCCCTTGGTGAAACTCTTCGAAGTGATTGTTGTTCCTTCTTCTAACAATTGATTTCACTGTGAGCTGGATGGATTGTACTGTGTTTGTGGTTTACTCGGCCCACTTCCTTTATTAATGGTTGAGAAGCGGCCCCCAACCATGAGCTCAAACGAGGTATGTGGTGATTTGATTCATATCTGTATCCCATCACCCAGCACAGAGACACCCTCAGCAAAGAATTGCTGTGCTTGTTATAATCTCACTTAATCACACCTGTTCACTTTCTCCTTTCTCAATGCCAGTGAGGATCATTTTACTTTCAGGAACTGCAACAGTGGGTATTTGCAAAAGGTCCATGGCTCATTCTGTGGGTGCCAAATCTGCCCAGAGAACCGCCCATTATGATGAATTCTACAAAGCAGTGCTCCTTGTTTTTTTTTTTTTGTTGTTGTTTTGTTTTGTTTTTTGGTTTTGGTCAGTTATAACTGAGAGTTATGACAGAGAATGTTCATAGATGTGATACTCTACCTGAGAAGAGCGTAGGGTTATTATCTACAATTTCCCGAACACTAGACATAAATAACTCCATCTCCCCCTTTCTCACCCAAGGCAGCAAATTCAAGGTGGCAGGAAGAGTGATATTACCAAAGAAATAAAGTTAAATCCACACTGATTCATTATTTTAGAAAGTGTATCATTTGTAAATGAAAAAAAAATTTTTAAATTTATTATTAGCATATTCATTCTTACCAATCATGATATTTCTTATGCCCTTGGCCAAACCTATCACTTCCCAAACCCCTACCCTTTCTTCCCCCCATCTCATCTTTAGGTTTGTTCTCCTCTGAAATTCTGCCATTTGTAAATTTTTAAAATTCATTTAGCAAAAATCACTTGTGAAACACCTCACAACTCAATTAGTTTTTCTCCACTAGACTAAATTCTTCAGGAACACAGGTATTATAAATTTTTTTATTCCACAAGTACACGCCCAGCATCTGAGCACAGTGCCTGAAACATAAGAGATGCAGGGTAAATATTTTTAATGAGTGATCACACCTGTGTATTTCTGACACAGCACTGGATTGAGTGGAGTAACTGACTGTGTGTTGGGGGAGGGGTATTGTGAAGCTAAGAAGACGTGCACAAAACCTAATCTACAGTCTGAACAAGTCACTTACAGCCACACACTACCACATTTCTAATGTGCATCAATGCTAAATTCACAGTAGCTATTTGTCATTTTGAATTTTCACAATCAATAAACACTAACAACTTTTCTGTTGTGTCAGCGTATGGTACGATACTATAATATATAATATTATATCCCTTTATATACATGGTTCTTTAATAGGGGTCCATACAACAATTATCTATGAGTGAGACAGATTATGGGTATATTTTATCGACTTAAAAAAAATCTGCATTTCTTCTATATTTCTGTAATAAACAGAAATTGCCTTAAGATTTTTTTTTTTAGGTGGAAGTTCCCCCCACTTTGTGAAAAGGAGTGATCTTCATCCTGGAGAGGTTGTGGCCCAGTGCTCTGAACACGCTTCCTTCTTTGCCTGTTGCTCCCTCTCTTCTTTGTACCCCTGTCTGGCCCCTTCCTCACCCCAAGAATCCTGATGCTTCAATTACCCCTTTGTTTCTCTCGGTCTCAGCTCTAAGTGCCTTTTGTTTCCTCCACCACATAGTTGATGAGGACAATTGAAGAGAAGAGGGCCCGAGACACCACAGCAAGCAGACAAGCTGTGTTAGGTGCTCTCTTTGTCATGAGATTATGTGCTTTTACCTGTGAGGTACCTGAGATGAGGGAGTGGGGAAGGTCTGCTGTGACTTCCTCACTTCTTTGTCCTGCGTTTTCCTTCTCTTTAGCATTATGCATTGATATCGTAGGCTGCCACGAGCCTCTGGCAATTACCAGTATGTGGTGGCGTTGGCTGTTTCTAATGGTGGAAAGAGGGCAGAGTCAGAAATGTTAAAAGCTCCAGCTTCATGATGTGCAGACATGTGCTCTTCCCTGTCACCTCTGGAGCTGCAAATGGCCCAAGAGCACCTGTCACCCCTAATGTTTTCACCTTGCCCCGTGTAAAAGTTAGGTCCTTAATGGCTTTTAAGCCAAAGATTGAGATTTTTTTCCAAAGAAAATATATCTTAAAAACACATCTCATGATAAGTAAGAGACAGTATTAAATGGCACTAGAAAACAAACCAAGTAAGGTAAAGGACCTTGGGTTTAGATGTTCATGGCCTTGTTTGACTAAACAAGACCTGTGTCCAGGACATCCTCCTGGTATATGAAAACACTGGCCAGAATTGACCAATAACAGGTCTTATTGATTCTCCACATTAAAAATACTGTGGACTTTAATACCTAATCCAATCCTCCATCAACTGAATGGCTTTATTAAGCTGCAGGTAAGACTATTATTTTTACACCCTCATTAAAAATAAAGTCCACTCATAAAAAGGTCAAATTTAAAAAGGAATATAAAGCCAAAAAAGAAAAAAATAAAAATTTCAAAACTTAATCATAATAGAGCCAGTGCCATTCCATCCTCTTTTCTGATTTATTCTTTCTACAAATAAAGATTGGTAAATAGGAAGTTTTTATTTGGCATTTATTGTACATTTTGGAGGATTTGTAAATCTGGCACTTGATTTGTTGGCATTAGGGCTGCCTTGTAGGACTTGTAAATCAGTTTTCTGATGTGGCAAATCCATTTTGTTTTAAAGATGAAGCTCAGTGGGTTAGTGAAGTGTAGAATGAAACAGACATAAATACTGTGGGCTTTAGACAAAAGTGTCATGAATGGGGCCAATGGAAGCCCTCTCTGCAACCTGGGAGAATGAAAGTTTCTGCAATTTTATCTTTTGGTGATTATAGTAGATTATGAGTTGCAAACTGGCTTCCAAGGGCCAAAATACAGTCCATTATCATGTTTTGTATAGCCCACACAATGTTTTAAAAAAATTTTTTGGATAAACTATCATCACTGGGAGAATTCAAGTAGAGACTCAAGCAGAAGTGCTAACTCTTGGAAAATAACCAGAAGTTCTGGGTGCTTGGCCTATGAATCCTCACAGCAACAGCCAGCTGGAGTGTTGGAGGCTTGGCCCCTCCACCTGGGCATGAGCGCCCGCGTCTGCTGTGGTACCTATCTGGCCTGCTCTAGTCACTTTCATCCCCTGCTTGACCCATCTGAGCATTTGACCTTGTGACCCCATTTTAGACACTAGAACATTCCAGTTCTATTGTCTAAAATAGGACATAATGATACTAAAGAATTATTTGTTGTTTATCTAAAATTCAAATTTAACTTGGCGTGCTATACTGTATCTGATAAGCCTCCTGTGGGAGGCAGAATTCTAAGTGGCCCTCAAGATTCCACAGCCCTGGTGTAAATGCGCCTTGTGATTCCCCTCTCCTTGAGTGAGGCAAGACTGTGGATATGACAGATTTCACCCCTGAGATGAGGTTATATGACATAGGTGAAGGAGTTTCTCAAATGTAATTAAGGTCCCAGATGGGGTGACTTTGAGTTAATCAAAAGGGAGATTATCCTGGGTGGGTATGGCTTGACTGGATAAGCCTTTAAGAAAGACTGTCTCCTTCTGAGAGGAAAAAGATTTGGAGTGTGAGAGCTTCCCCTCTGCTGGTCTTGAAGAAGATGACGGTCATGTTGTGTGCAGGCCAAGGGAGGTACCCACGTGACAACCACCTGAGAGCAGTCCCGAGTGGCGGCTGAGAAGAAATGGTGATTCCAGTTACAAGCCCGGCCAGCACATTCATTTCAGCCTTGTGAGATCCCGAGCAGAGAATCCAGTTGACTTATGCCCGAATTCCTGACCCATGGAAATGAGAGATAATAAATTTGTGGTGTTTTAAGCCACTGAGTTTGTAATAATTTATCAAACAGCAATAGAAAACTAATACGCTTGTCCAAATTTCAATTTCTTTGTCTTGATTTGAAACTTGCGTTTTGGTAATTCCAGAGATACTCATAAACCTCTAATGAGGAAAATGATAAGTTATTTTCCCTCTTACTAGGTGGCGTTCAAGGTTTCTTCTATCCTTGCAGTTCCAATGTGCTGACTCCCAGTGAAACCCACGGCTCTGTCTGTGTAGAGGAAGCTTAGTGGAAACAAACACAGGACAATATAGGCGGGGTGGGGTTAACCTGGATTCCATCTGCTTTCTCTCAGCTCTTCCTTCCTTATGTCCTCTCCCCTCCATGGCCTCTCTCGCATCCTGGTGGACTTTCAACTTTTCTTTCTATTGCCAAGAATTATTTCTCCATCTTTTATAATTTAAGTTCCTCATCACTAGAATCTAATGGGACCCGCAGCTCTCTGACCAGTCCACATTACAATGTCTGAGAAGTAGAGACTGAGAGAATAGGAGTGCTGGTTTTCTACTGTAGTGTAACAAACCATCCCCAGACTGGTTCATGAGTCTGCAATTTGGGTAGGGCTCGGTGGGTTCAGTTTATCTCTGTTTCATGTGGTATCAGCTGACATGGTTTAAATGGGGCTGGAGGCTCCACTGCCAAGAGGATTCACTTACATACATGGAAAGTTGGTGCTGGCTGTCGGGTAGGCACTCAGTTGAGGCTGCAGGTATGGGGCCTTTGTTTCTTCCCACATGGGTCTCTCCACATGGCGACTTGGGCTAATCCACAGGGTGGTGACTGGTTTTCACAAACTCGGGAAGTGCAGATTGCTCATCTCATGAGGCCTAGCTTTGGAAACTGGTACAGCACCACTTCCATTGTATTCCTTTGGTTAAGCAATCAGATTCAAGGGGAGGTGACATAGATGACCCTCATCCCCTTTATGGGGAGGTGCTGAAAAATTTGCTGCCGTATTTTACCAAAGTGTCTGAGTCATCAACCTATTATATCACTGTGCTTGGGTCAGGGGACTGTTTCTAGTCAAATGATTATGGCTGAGGAGTGATTGCATAGTACTGAACATGGCTTCTGTTAATGAATGAAAAGACAAGGGATACATCCCTTAGCAAGGGATGTGGTTGAAGAAATTTTCTTTAGAAGATTTGTTAGTCCATTTTGTGCTGCTATAACACAGCACCTGATTGGCCCACAGATGGGTAATTTATAATAAGCAGAAACCTATTGGCCCACAGTCTTGGAGGCTGGGGAGTCCAATACCAAGGTGCCAGCATCTGGCACAGGAATTCCTCTTGCATCATCATGTGACAGAAAGAGAGAGTGAAAGAGAGCAAGAGAGGATCCAAACTCACCCTTTTACAAGGGCACTAATCCCACCCATGAGGTGAAGCCCTCATGGCCTAATCACCTCTTAAAGGTCCCACCTCTTAACACTATTACAATGGCAATTAAATTTCAATATGAGTTTTGGAGGAGACAAACATTCAAATCGTAGCAGAAGAGTTCAGAGGGTGTGGTGGGTAGGGCCTCTCTTAGCATGCACAGGGCCCTAGGAAAATTTCTTTTGTGGGGGCCCCTGTCTATATAAATAATTTGTTTTAAAATGTATTATTATTATTATTATTTTTGCTATTTGAAAACAGGCCCATGGAAGTATGGATTTACTTAGAAAGATTGAGAATAAAGATAGAGTGGAGATTCTTATGTATTTGTTTATTGTCCAATCAGTACATGTGAGAGTCACACAAACCACCATTCTGAATGCATCATTCTGGGGACCAGTCTTGTACAATCCTGTGAAAGAAAGATAAGCCAGCAATCAGGAGCTATCCACCCCCTATATAGTATCCTAGAACTGGGGACCAGCTGCAGGATCCCAGGACAACCTTGTAGGAGCTTTAGTGCTCCTCAGAGCATCTGGTCAATCACACGTATGTTGAGGGTCAGAGCTCACCCTGAAAGGGAGAAAAGGGCACCAGGAACTGAAGGGGGACTTACAAAATTTCAAGGAAGGGGATTCTGGTGACTACATGTAGGCTTGGGTGCCCAGGCACATGGCACTGCCAATCCTAGATGGTCCCACCTGCCGGAGGAGGACTTAGAAAACTTTGAGGAAGCACTCGCACATGCATGGCCCCTGAAGAGTAGGGCTTAGGGCAAGAAGCTTTCTTACCTGGGCCTAAGGGGAGTAATTGTAGCAGGCAACATAAATGAGGTATATACAACATTTAAAAAAAAAAAAGGTAGTGAGCAAATAGGACAATAAAATGGGTTTGCCAACAATCAGGCTTATTGTGTCAGATGACAGAAAGATGTTTCTTTCAGTTGTCCAGTACATCTCACTCCTTTCTTCAATCAGACACAAGCATCCTAAGAGGCTTCCCTAACCTGGGCCTGGGGCCATAGAAGTGTGCACGTGACCCAACCTTGCTTACTTCCTGTATCATCAGGCCCTGGTAATTCATTTAGAGATGGGAGTTTAGTCAGACAGATTCTACAGAAGGCTACACAAATAAAGAGAAGTGGACAAACAAGAAGTATGGATACAGTGATTTGAATCTGTCCATAGCCAACTTTCTGTGCCTGATGAAGGAGACCACTGCAATAGAAGGGAATGAGACCAATATACAAAAGAAAACAGAAACTGAAGGACAAAAGGAAAGATGATTCCATCTGAGTCCCTGGATCAGACTGTGCCCGAAATTATCATTAACGCGGGTGCCTTGGACTACTCAGACTTTTCAGTTGTGTGGCCAAGTAAGTTATTTCTTATGCTTAAGCTATTCTGAGATGTGTTCTGTCTTTAACAATCAAGAGTTCTCTTCAATACATTTATTTATATAAGAAAAATAAGAGTAAATTCTTTGTCCTACACACAGATACCAATGTCTTTCCAGCAAACTTTCACAATTAAATTCAACAAAATGGTACCAAGATTCTATTATGTTCCATTCATTGTGCTCAACACTTTCAGATGATATTAGTAAATTTTAGTAAATAACTGTGTTAGGTTATTGAGGGAGTATTCTCACGAGACCCTGTAAGGGAGCGAGGAAAGGAAAGTGGAAGAGGCTGAGCAAGGTCAAGTCTAGCCTCAGTCTTATCCTGGGGAGAGCTCAGGAGTGTAATTTGCAGCATAGAGCTTGTCCAGCTTTAAGGCAAGAAGCTTAAAGCTTTTGATCCCTGTATCAGTCAGGCATTGGCTACTGGTTGCTACATGGGAGACAAGAACTCCAAGGCAGTTCCGATTGCCCAAGGGCAACCCTCCAGAGAAGATTGCAGGTGTGAGCTCTGAGCATGGAGATGGGCACACCCAGCTGTAAAAGAATCTGAGTTCTGTGGAATCTGAGGCACCAAGAGCATCTGCTACAAGAGCAGTGCTTGCCTTCCAGGTTCTCACAATTTGGAAAATGTTGGTAAACTGAATAGAAATGGCTTAGACAAATAAGAGAGAGAGAGACAGAAAGAGAAAGAGTGTGTGAGTGCTTATAGCAATCATTATGTGGGAATGCAAGGAAGGAAAAAAATGGGGAAGGAGGGACTGAATTTTTGAATAAGACTGTGTATGATACTGGGGCATAAATGTCAGTCAAATCTCATGTTTTATTTGGTTCCTGTGTTCTTTCAAGTATGTCTCAGTCTCTCTTATTTCTATGGTATTGATGTATCTGTTCTAAGAAAGGTAGGCTTTGATTAGAAAGTTTTAATGAGCATATTGAGTTGGGACTTAAGAAGTAAGAAGGACATTGATAGGGAAAGAGGGAATAGAAGGAAGTAGGCATTTGGGACAAGGAGGCTGGGGGGGGGGGCTGTACTGTGGAGCAAGTAGGAGATGAGGCTGGACTAGTACTAGTTTGAGCTACAATGTGGGAGGCTTGGATGTCATGCCCAGAAGAGAGAGTCAGCAGTGCTCTGCAGCAGGGGTCTGGCAGGATCAGTGCTGTGGAATATGTGCAGAGGAGCGAGGGAAGAGAGATCAGAGGGTAAGACTGAAGGTAGAAGAGGATCCGTCTCATGTGAGAGTCCAGAAGAGGCTGGCCATGCAAAACCAGGGGAAATAGCATGTAATGCAATTGTGATTTCCTATAAGAAATAGCAAGAAGTAAATAAAAAATTACATATGTAGTGTTCGTAAGATATGTGTAGTGTGTGTGTATATATCATACACTCTATATGTAGTATATATAGTGCATTTGTGTATATATTATATACATTATATACATATATGTTATGTATGTTTATATATTTTATATGTATATATGATCTTGAAGTCTAACTGTGAAGCAAAGGTACGTTTTATTTTATTAAACAAAAAAGGCAATTTGTCTTTTAAAATTTGTTCCTAGCATGCACAAAAGTGGATTGATTATAATCCCGAGTTTATGTCATGCTATTGTCCTTGGGCCATGAATAAGCCACATTTATTTAGTTAGTTTTTAAAATTTAGGTTATATTCCAGTCAAGATGGCAGAATAAATGGTACCCTGCATCACCCTCTCCCATAATCAACTAATTTAAAATTATCAAAAAGAAAGAACAGCCAAGCTGGGGGTGCTAGAGCTCAGGGGAAGAGGAGGAGAGACCTACGGGTGCATGAAGGCAGGAGAAGCCACAATGAGAAAAAGAAGGACCACTTTTACTGTTTCAAGTCCCAGCCACTTCAAGGCTGGTGAACACATAGAGCAGGAGCCAGCAAAACCTGCAGCTGTGCCCTTTGTGTGAAGTTGCTTGGAGACTACGGGGGAGAAGAGGGCCTTTGTGGCCCCCAGGCCAGCAAGACCACTAACAGGGTTCCCATGGACCTACATACGAGCGAGAGGCCACCCACAACTGTAAAAAGGAGCCACTCAGAGGCTGATAAATCATTGCAAGTGACCAGTGCATGGCCCAGCCTATAGGAAGTGTTTGGAGTGTGGGGAGTGGGGAAGACGGGTCCACTGGGGGAACACTGGGGCACAACATGGACAGGTGATCTGCTCCCAATCAGCACAGGACCACTCTGTGGAGACTGGTCAGGAATATAGAACTGCAGGGTGTGTGGTTTTCTAAAAACACTCAGGCCCAGACCAGAGTTTCTATACAACCCAGGTGTACCAGACTTCACAAGATCCTGAAGTGCTTACAGGGTCAACAATTAAAATCTGAGCTGCACATAAAGTCTTTCCCAGAAAATCAGCAGCAAAGCAGCAATTGAGCTCAACCACAGGGTTAAAGCTGGTTCCCAGAGGAAGTTCCCCCATTTTAGAAGTAAGCAAAGGACAACAAATTAGTTTCAGCACAAGGTTTAAGTGGTTCGGAACAGCAAATAGTCCAACACAGAACTGAAAGAAAAAACAAAAAATCCACAGATCAGAGGCAAAGTCCTAATATTAGCCAGTAAAGTTCTGACACCTCCAAAGAACACCTATAAAACCTAGAAGAACTGGAAGCCCCCCCGAATCCCATGCCAGGGTGCGGAGAGGGCTGAGGCCCCTACAATGTCCATACCCAGCCCAGCAGTGACCACCAAGCTGCGGCCAGAAGCCCCCTGGGCTCCCCTGCCAAAATGAGGGGGTGCCATGGGCCTCACCCACACCCCCTTCCTCCTCCTCCCACCCTCCCTCCACCCCAACTGCTCCAAAACTACATCTTAGTATGTAATAAACAAACAAACAAACAAATAAATAGAATTTAGGTTATTGTCTCGGTTCCCTTTTCCTTAGCCTGGTTTGCATCACCCAGTACAGCATAGTACTAGGGTACCCAGAATAATGCAAAAAGGTGGTTCATTCAATTTTGCTGCTATATGAAAGTTCATTGTGACTAAACCAAAGTTTATCTATTTTCTTGATAATGAATATTTGGATCATTTTTAATTTTTTGCTACTTTGAATTGTATTGCTAAGAACATTCTTGTACACATCTCCTGGTACACATGTAAAAGAATTTCTTTCACGTATATGCCAAGGAGGGAAATTGCTAGTTGGAGGGGTATTCATACATTTATCTTTACTAGAGAATCCTAAATTACCTTCTAAAATTGTTGTACCCATTTTTTCTCTTAACAGCTATGCACAAGAGTTCCCCTTAGTCACATCTCTAAAATTTGGTGTTGTTCAAACTTTAAAATTTTTATCCATCACAGATTTGTCCAAAACACTAATTGTTTGTCAATCAATTGGCTGTAAAGTTATACTTTTATCTCGATTTGCATTTTTCCAGTTATTATGGAGGTCGAACATCTCTTTGAACTATTTTCAGCCAATTGTACTTCTGCTTCTATTTCATCTCTGTTCATATTTTTTAAATCTTTTTTTCATTTGGGTGTTTTGTCTTTTTATTATGCATCTACAGGAGTTCCTCATGCATTCTTGATTCTAGTCATTTGTCAGTTCTGCCACAAATGCATTCTAGTTGGTAATTTGTTGTTTTACTTTCTTTAAGATGTCTTTGATAACTAAAAACATTTTAAATGTCCCAAGGGAAATATTTGATGTAGATTTCATTTAGAAATGTGTGTGCATGTCTGTGTGTGTTTATTTGAATGAATATATACAAACATTTTAATATTTATTATCAAATATAAGATTATAAATATTACTAAATATCTTCCTGCTTTTTATATATTTAATTTCATGCAACTGATATTTACTTTTTGGAAATCAATAAAGAGATCCCTGAAATTTCAGAAAATTTAGAATTTAACAAAGCAAGGAAAAACAGTGCTTTCTGTACTAAAATAAGCTTATTCTAACACAGGCATAAAGGGAAATAATTAACTACATCTAATGTCTTATATAGTGAGGCCATTGCCATTATTTCAAATCTAAAACATTTAATTGCCTTAATTCCTTAAAATATATAGCTCTGGAAAAGCTTTAAAAATAACGTTATCATTGTCATTAATTAGAATTACCATTACAGAATCAAAGAAGCTGAAGTTCAAAACCAACATAAAATAAACCACACCCACTCCCTGTCCACCCCTTCCCCATCCCCTCCAAGACTGAGCAGAACTTTTTCTAGAGCCAGATACACAGATTGTTATAGGCCACAGCTAGGAAGTACATTACTAAATTTATACTTGAAGAAGCAAATAGATAGGGGTAGGCCTAGAATTTCTGTCTCACCACTTAGAAGTATGATATGGAAATTTATGAGACTCATTACAACCCTTAAATCACGCTTTGTGGCATGAGAGAGGGTGTGTCAAAAAATGAATTCAGCAAAAATTGGAACATATTGAGTTCAGGATTTATTAGAACTTTAAATAGTAGCCTTCACTGATTTTGTTGCTAGAAGGGCAGTAGTTAAATTGTATATATTTTAAAATATAATCATTGTTGAAAGAAAAGATCGGGTATGAGTTACAGATTTAATTTGAAATTTTCTATATGATCAACTCTTGTTTGCATAATACAAAATCCACCAAAGTTTTAAAATGGCTCTCACCTATATAAATTCACTTGATCCCTGTGATAATCCTCTGAAGCACACAAGAATCATTAGTTCCAATGAGGCAGTCGAATTGTAGAAGGTGCACATTCTCAGAGAAAAATAATGGGCAATGATGAAGCCAGGATCAACCCAGATCATTTTTTTCCAAATTCAGGGGTTTTTCTTTTCTTATCCCAGAATGGGATCTAGGAAATATGGCCACTCAGTCATTGACTAAACTACCAGGGATGTCTGTTTTTCCATTACCTAGATGCAGTTGAGAAATGAGCCAGTTTTACTATAAAAAGTGCATCCCATTATGAAATAATTAAATTAGCTCCCCTCTTTAGGAAAGAAAGGAAGGCAGCAGTTTAGTTACTTGAAGAAACCAAATGAAATATGAAGGCAGATTAAAACCAAGAAGCCAGTTGGAGAAGCCCTACAGAGTAACACAGGTGTCAAAATGCAGACACTTCAGGGGAAAAAAAGCAAGACTCCTGGCAAGGCTCTATCTTAGTGAAGCATGTGGTTTCACACGTGGATCTTTGGGGTGCAGAGTAAGTGGAGTCAGGGGAAAGGTAATGCCATCGGGTTAAAGCTGGGGTGTCTGGTTTCGCGGAGCAGGTTGGCGATGGAGAGAGAGATGGAATGCAGGCTGCTTGGGCAAAGACTTATGGCTGTTTGGGTCAGAGGGACAATATATGGGAGTGAAGAGTGATACACTTTAATACAGAAAGCAAAGGCCTCAAGAGATAAGAGGAGGGTCCTTATCGAAATATGTTTGATGCGGTTTATAACCAGAAATAATTGAACAAGGATCACTTCTTCATTGAGTCATTCATTGAATAAACATAAATCCAGTGTTAGATGTTGGAAAAGTAGCGATAAAAACACTTATTTTGTCCTGGGAGAGTTCAAAGTTCATGAGTAGCTGAGGAGATACATAAACAGTAACATAATGCATTGTGATGCGTGCAATAACAGAAGACTCTGGAAGCACCCGGGGGTACTGGTAGGAAGAGTCAGTACGTGAGCTGAGGTTTGAAGGGTGTCTAGGCATTAGCAGTGGGGAGAGAGTGGAGAGATGGCTCTCCTTGAAAGGGAATAGCGACAGAAAGACCCTGCACATGAGCCAACAAAGCCTAAGGTGGCCACGTGAAGAGTCATCCCCCTGAAAGTGAGCACGGCTCACTTGCTGTGAGCTCTTGTCAGCCATGGAAGAAAGAGGAGCAAGACGAAGTTATGTCATTCTCATTATCAATAAGCATTCCAGCTTCTTGTGTACCCCAAATCCTTAACTACTGTTTGAATTGATGTTACTCCTAACCTAGAGCAATTCAAATGCATTTTAAATTGCTGCTGTGTTGCATTGAGCTGCATAATTGTGTAATCAAATTACCCATAAGCTACGTGCATTGACATATTAATAAATATGTGTGGTTTTGTGACTGGAATATTTGTTTATCCAGCCTCTTTAAGTATTTGGTGGTAATTTGGCATGCCATTGGTCTGAAACCTCCCAACTTTACTAAGGTGCAATTCAGTAATGGGGGTACAAAAAAAACCCAAACCAAAAATAGCGACTTCAGATGCAGATGTATTTGCTTTTTCTAATACTGTTGCAGATTTGTGCCTTACATTAGAGAATTCTATTTTGTACAGTTTGATTTTTTTTAAAGAAGTGTGGTGCTTTTATAAGTGAATATGATACATTATTAAGTATTTTCTTTCCAGGAGAAATCTTTCGTTTTGACTGGGTATGGGTTGGAAACAAGTGCTTTGCTTACTCATTTACATATGTGATGATTGGAAGACTTTTCTACAGAGTAGATTCCGGCTCAATACACTTCAAACTTTGTTTCTCCTCTACCCTGGACACTTCCAGAACTGGGCACCACAGGACACGTTCATCTCTCAGAACAGTGTCTGACTCTGCACTTTCATGTCGTGATGCAAGGTGAGTAAACAGACTGGGAAGCAGGAGCACTTTGGTAGCCATCACTGCACATCAAATCTGCTAACAATAACAAAACAAAACACAGAAGTGACTGAAAACCATAATGTGTGTGTGAGTGTGTGTGTGTGTTGTATCCCATTAAAACAAAACTAAACGTACACCAAACTCAAATTTTCTATTGTAGGTTGAGTTCACTAGAAGAGGATGCTGGGAGGCTATATGAGGTGCAAGATGTTGATGTGATGGGAAAGAGAGGAAGCAGGGCCACACAAAGGAAGATGTCAACTGTGATGCAGACAGCTCTAGAGATGTTATCACCTGTCAGAGTGTTCTGCATTGGGCTGAAATGCCTGTGCATTTATATCCCTCTCACTCAATCACCAGGTGGGAGGGCTGCCCTGGGAAGGCTGTGATGTAAGCAGGGTGGCTTTCTACAGTTAAAGTAGATCCCAAAGGAGCTGCCGGCTGGAGGCTGTCTTCTGAGTACACTCCCCTGAGTTGAGATGCAAGTCCTTTCTTAAAGGGAGATGTGAATGGTGCATCTCCAAGTCTACCATGTTCCCCTTAGCCAAGTCACCCAAAATGTCTGCAGCTAATTCAACACCACCTGACAAAAACAGAAAAGTGACACAGAAATTGACATGGAAGGAGATAGGGGCCTTAGCCAATTATGACTAAAAACATCTTACTTTGCAGATTTCATAAAAAAAACCGTCTGACCATGTGGACAAATTGCCAGGGCCCTTCCCAGGACTTACTAAGGTCCCATGCAAGCGACCCTGAAGCTTAAGTTTCATTAGCATCCATTAAACCTGTGAGTGTGGTCAAAGCATTACATTCCCAAATGCAACCACCACAGATGACTTCACGGAGTAATTCCACCTAACCATTAAGGAGGAATTAAGCCAGTGCTGCTTAAACTGTTCCAGAACACAGAAGTGTAAAACAGTTTTTAAAATTCTCTTTTTATGAGATCAGCATGATATTGAAACCCAAACCACATAGATAGAGAGAGGAAAAAAATAAATTGCAGAACAAACTAATTTACCTATATTGATAACAAACAGAATCCAGAAGTGCATTAATTAAGTCCCAAGTGGGATTTAATTCCAGGGTTTTGAAATGTTAGGAAATCCACCCATGTAATTCATCACAGAAATAGATCAAAAGAGAAAAATTATATGATTATCTCTAAAGGTGCTGAAAAGATATTGGATAAAATTCAATACTTTATCTTAATAAAAATATTAATCAGTAGAAAAAGATAAATATTTCTTTATATGACATACAACTATATGAATATATATCTTAAATATACCTTAATCTCAAAATCAACATCATGCTTAATGAAGAAACAATAGACTCTTTAAATTTAGTTCCAAGAGGATTTTGAGAGTAATCTAGATAAATAGGGTATAAAATTTATATGGAAATTAAATAAGCATGTAGAATCAAGAAAATGCTAAAAAAGAAGAGTGGTAAGAGGAATCTAGGTTTCTCAGCTATTAAAACATATTACATATCTGCACTAATTAAAACAGTGTGGTATTGCTACAAGTATAAACAGACAGATCAGCAAAATAACCCAGAAATCCAAGAATATAAATCAAAATACATATGAGAACTTAAGATATAAAAAAGATAAAACTGACTTCAAAAAATGGAGCTAGGAAAATGGAGTAGCCATCTCAAAAAAACATATAAATAACTGGCTTCTGACCTTACCCACACTTGAAAATGAGCACCATTTCTTAAAGATTAAATACAAATTGAAACCATACAATACTAGAAGAAAATATGGGAGATTTCCTTAAAAACAGTCTTGGAGAGAGAAGTAATTTCTTATAACACAAAACCAAAATGAAAAACTTATAAATTTAAGTACATAAATGTAAAAATAGAATTCTGCAAAGAAAAATATAAACATAAAGTCAAAGATAAACCACAAAGTAGGAAAACATATTTGCAGCTTATGTGAGAGTTTATATTTGCAAATATAGAGATCATCTATTTTATAGAGCAACTACAAATCAATACAAAAATCTAAAAGAAAAATAGACAAATGATTTCAACAGACAGTTCATAAAATAGGAAATATTAATGGTTCCTATACATATAAAAAAGATGCTCAGCTTAATAATAAAAGAAATTCAAATTAAAACTACAATGAGGGGGCCGGCCCGGTGGCGCACTGCTATAGTGCGCCGCGTGGGAAGCGCGGCGGTGCTCCCACCCGAGGGTTCTGATCCCACATACAGACCGGTTCCCGCTCACTGGCTGAGCGAGGCGCGGGAGCAACACCGAGGGTTGCGATCCCGTTGCCGGTCCCCGGTCCAGTACGGGGGCAACACTGAGGGTTGCGATCCGTTGCCGGACACGGAAAAAGACAAAAAGACAAAAAAAAAAAAAAAAAAAAAAAAAAAAAAAAGAGGGGTCATTATCTACTTTTTAAATTGGTAAAGTTGGAAAAATTTGGTAAACTTCTGGGCCCG
>NW_007727005.1:299758-440179 GCF_000696425.1 Galeopterus variegatus
AAAAAAAAAAAAAAAAAAAAAAAAAAAAAAAAAAAAAAAAAATACAATGAGGTGTCATTATCTACTTATCAAATTGGTAAAGTTGAGAACATTTGATAACATTCTGTGCCAGCAAGGTGTATGGGAAGGTAAGAACTCTCACATGATAGGAAAGTAATTGGCACATCCTCCTTGGAGGGCAATTTGGTAATATTGATTCACTTTACAAATGTCCATCTCCTTTAATCCAGGAGTTCTATTTCTAGAAATTTATCCTCTTAATGGAAATTAGGTACCAAAAGAAACCGTTGCTTGAATATCTACAATTTCATTTAGCCCTACTGAGTACTTGAAAATGATCAAAATAACGAGTGTACTAAGAAAACACACAATAGGAACAACATAAGTGCTCATCAATAGGAGACTAGTTAAATAAATTATATTGCATCCTTTCAGTGGAAGACCATGCAGATATTTCTTTTTAGATGAAGTATTTCCATTTATACTGGTATGGAATAATTTCATATTTTATTATTCAGTTGGCAAAATAGTATGCATAGTGTGTCTTCATTTGAGTAAAAACACACACAAGAATGTGTTGATATATATTTTCTTACATATGCAAAAAGTTTCTCTGGCATGTTACATAAGAAAATCATAACACCAAGGTCCAGGGTTGGATCCCTATACTGGCCAGTTTCCAAAAAAACAAAGCAGAACCAACCAACCAACAAACCACCACCACAACAAAATCATTGTATCATGGGGAGCAAACCTTGGTGGCTAGAGACAGAGATGCAGAGACACTCTTTTACCTTTCACAAAATATATTGCAAATAAAGATATGAGCCTTGGTAATACTGTATGTAAATTTATTTTTTCATTAAATAGATACTTATTGAGTAGTTACACTTTATGCTAAACATAGTTCTAGGTGTCAGGTGGGAGCTAAGAACAAAATAGACAAATTCCCCACTTTCCTAGTGATTATATCCCAATAGGGGAAAAAAGACAGTACACGAAGAAGCTTATAAACACTGAGAACTGATAAGCACCATGGAGTAAAATAAGAGAGGAAATGTACAGGGTGGTCACAGAAGATCTGTCAAGTAAGGCAATATTTGAGTAAAAGCCTCAAGAAGGTAAAGGAGCCATGAGAATCTGGGGAAAGGTCCTTCCAGATAGAGAGAAAGAAAATGCAATAGCCCTGAAGCACGAGAGGCCTGACATGTTTGAGAAACAGCAGAGACCAGTGGGCTGGAATGGGAGGCCCTAGGGGGAGGAACGGTAGGAGCTCAGGGCAGAATGTTGGTGGTGGCAAATTGTGTTGGCCTTTAGACTACAGTAAGGATGTTGAGTTAGTAATCATTTCCACGGAACAGAGTTTGATGAAGAACAAGATGCAAACATCAGGATGACCCAGAACTCAGAAAGAAATATTGAGGGGCAATCACAGGGGAGAGAGGAGGACAGAGCTGGGAGGCCAGGGCTTTGTGCAATGAGCCTCACTGTGTCTTTTGAAGAATGGCTGAAGCCCCTGAAGATGGTAGCCGGGCAAAGAATGCCTGAGGCCAGGACTTAGATGTTTAAAGGGCAGTTACGTGGATGAGGAAGGAGACCCACCAAACTGTGTGTTTTCAGTCCAAAATAAGTCCCCACATAATCAGTCGGTTTTCATGTCACATTTTCTAGAAGTGCAGATTTTCAACTGACAAAGAGATCCTTGATGCTCACCTCTTCTGGATAAGTATTGTAGCTCTTTATAAATCTTGAGTGTCTTACTCAGTGGAACAAATGTTGTACACACTTTTATAGACCCTAAACGTTTTATTGGATAAGGTCTGTGACCTTTTCAAATATGTTCTTTGCACCTTTATGAGTAGCCTTTTCAAAGTTTGCTAACTTATGGCCACAGGTCTTGCCCGTGCTAAGAAACAAAACTCTTATCTTCCTTATCTACCTATTTTAAAGCCCTTCCTCCCCTACTGAAAACAAGGCAAATGTTGAAGGCATCTTGGTTAAACTCAGACATAAAAGAAAACTTTTAAAATTTTACATTAATTGTATTGTGATAGGCACAACCTCCTGGACCACTCTTCTTCCTGCGTCAATGTAATTCTTATAAATAGCAAAGACTTCTTGTTTTAGATGGGCAGAGTGTATGGGGGGATAGATTGAATCAATGTAAGATTAACTTTCTAACATAACTGTCCAACAATGGGATGTGGTGTTTCAAAAAGTAGAGACTGTTCATAAAGAATCTGGTGATCTCTTTCTAGAGATGTTAATGAGATAGGAGGTGCTCAGTTTCCATGGGCTTGGGTTTCAGGACACACCTCTGGGTTTCAAGCCCCTCCCCAAGGTCTCAAGCCCCTCCTTTAGACCCTCCCCTAGAGTAAAGTTACTATTGCTTACTGCATCTATTTTCAGTACCAACATGGGGAGATTGAGACCACAAGGGGTGGACTTATGTAAATCCAGTAGCTGAGCATGCTCAGTAAAAGGAATTTATACAGGCTTATATGACTCCAATGACTGAGCATGCTCAGTGGAAGGGAGTTTATCCTTTGAATGACCTTCCACTGGAGGTGGTAAAGAGCACAGCATATTCTTGAATATGTTCATGCATGTGATAGAATTTGACCAATGAAAATGCCCTGAATGGAGACCAACTGAGCATGTATAAGACTAGGTTGCATAACTTGGAACCACTCTCTTAGTTGAGTATTCATTAGATAGCATGAATATGTATTAGATAGTGAAACTATAAAAGTGGAATTTCAGTAGCAGGGGGGTCTGTTGCTCACTCTCTTAGAGCCAGCCCACACTTCTCCTGAGGTGTGCATTTCTTTCTTTAGCAGGCTGCTGTTCACTCTAGAGCCAGCCTGCACTTTGTCTGTGAATGTGTATTGCTTACTTATGTTTTAAACTTGGTGTGGGCCCTGCTCAGTCTCTGGAGCTAGGCTGCACTCTCTCTGTGAAATTTGTATCTCTTGTTACATTAAGCCTGTTCTCACTTTCTACTGTGACTTTGCTCCTGAATTCTTTCCTGTGTCAGAGTCAAGAACCTGGTAAGGGGACAGGGTGGATTGAGTCTGGCTATTGGGCTTCCTAGACTCTCTCCTCCAGCATCATTAAGGAAGGAATTCTTGGATGAAATACCTTTAGGTTTCTTCCAACTCTGGATGCTACAAATATGTCATTCTAAAATTCTACCTTTGTTTTTTCATTCTATGTTTAGTATTTTGTCAAATTCATCAGAATCCTACTCATGGGGCCAGAACTAACTAAAAATTTCACTTTCTGGGATTGCGTACTGAATTAGAGGCAGGTTATCTCTCCAGGCTCTTCCAAGCTGGCATTGCTAGGATAAGAATCTGGATCACAGACAAAGGAGAGTGTAAAGGGTGTTTTAAGCTGAGTTTGCCAGAAGCAAGCCCTTAGATAAGGAAACATTTCTAGGAAACTGATAAGGGAGGGAAGAAGCAGGATGGGAGATGTGTGATCAAGAGAGGTTGCTGTCTCAGACAGGGTCACAGCCTCAGTCTGCTCCCACAGGTGACCTCTGCAGTGTAAATTATTTTTCATAGTTTGTACTAACTTAAGACCAGGGAGCTGGGCTTTCGTATTCTCACACCAGTCAGTCATTGGCTAAGAGCCACACAGGAGGATTTTGAAAGAACGACAGGACCTGAGCTGACAGTTCACTGGAGAAGTTCCCCTTTATTTGAGGGTGAAGCATACATTTATAGAGAGCTGAGTTCCGGGAGAGGGTGGTTAGTATGTGGGGCGGTGGCTGATTGGTCGGAAGGGTGGGTGATGATTTTGATAGGCCATACTTTGGCGCCGGCGGGAATGTTAGGACCCGGAAGAGAAGCTGGAAAGGTGCCATGTTTTAGGGAATGTCTCCTTTGGGGTTTTATGGGGCCCTACAGATATAAACTCCTAGGCTCTGTGCTTATGGGGAAAGAGGCTTCAGTAACTCAAGGGAAGAGCCCCAAAGACAGTCACAGATGTGGATTGTTAGAAGCAAAAACACACAATGTTTCTGGGGAAGGACGCACAGTAAAGTTAAAACGCATCTAAGTGGATCTGAGCAGAATACTCACAATGTCTCCCACAAGGGTCATTGCAAAGAATACAAAACCCAACCTCAAGTCCAAATCCTAAGACCATGAAAATGGTTACAAGCAAATGCACCAGGAGTGAGTTCAGGTATTGAGTGCAAAATGGGTGCAAATGGGTCCTTCAGGACTGCATAAGTTGATTTTGTGAGAGTGATGGAGGCTGAAATTTACATAGTTCAAATAAATCATATATGTATGATTTATTTTAGGAATTGGCTCAGACAATCGTGGGGATTAGCAAATCCACAATTTGTAGGGGAAGCTGGCAGGCTGGAAACACAGGCAGGAGTTGATGTTGCAATGTTGAGGCAGAATTTCTTCTTTGGAAGACCTTAATTTTTGCTCTTAAGGTCTTTGACTGATTGGATTAAGCCCACCCACATTATCAAGGGTAATCTCCTCTACTTAAGGTCAACTGATTGTAGATGTTAACCACATCCACAAAGTACCTTCACAGAAATCATCTAGGTTAGTATTTGCCTAAATCACTGGATACCATAGCCTGGCCAAGGTGACACAGAAAGCTAATTGTCACATGGAGTATTCTGTGTATCAGCAAGGGTCTTCCTAAAAGTTAAGGGGATTTTGTGGACTTTAGCAACACATGCTAGAAATATTAAGGACTGAGTCTTTCAGCTAATTTTTCTGGTTGCTAACTACTGATATTCTTGTGCAGACCCAAACTTTACCTGCTAATCCATTAGGAATCTCAACATAGGGCTTGGCCTCAAGCATAGCATTTAATAAATGAACACCTGGTGCTACGTTTACTTTATGGAGTAAGGAACAACTTTATGAATGACAGCCTGGTTTATAGTTCTCTGGGAATGAATAATCATCTCTTGGCTCAGTGAAGACCTCATGCCTATCTACCTTGTCATGATGTAAAAACACTGACTGAGAGGGAGGCTGCTGGAGAATAAGACCTGCAATTCATGGGGACTTGTGAGTGTTGCCATTCTTTTTCTTACTGTCTGGCAGTCATGACTGTAATAACACACAGGAGTCCTCCATTTCCAACAAATGATAGCTATATTTGACAACAGAAAGTTAGCTCTAAATTTAGGTGGACGGTTCTCAATACTTCCCACCCGGCACAACTAAACGATACAGCTTTCTCCCATTAGCAACAGAGGCTCTTTACAGAGGTGATGAGGGAAATATTGCCCATCGAAGCTCAGTGTAGAGGAAGGAGGGGCGTTTCACAGCATGTGTGGTTCTGTTCTGTCTCTGCCGTGTAGACTTCCATTGAGAATCATTCTTCCAGGTAACAAAACTGTGCTTAGCAAGTTGTCGTACATGCAATAGATGTTCAGTATATGTGTCTTGAGTGGAATTGAATGTGCTAGAACTTCTACTTAAGATTGGACAGACAGGCTTCCCTTGACGCTCTGACATGAACTACAAATGGTGCTCTCATTAATGCGTTTGTTAGCAATCTATAGTGAAGCAGTAGCTTCTATAAGGCTCTACATAGTTTATTCATGGCCACAATAATGCTGCATGACAAACCACTACAGGTCCTCTGTGACAAACAATAAATTCATATTTGGCTCATGAGTCTTCAGGAGTCAGCTGAGCTGGGCAAGCTGAGCTTGGCTGGGTTTGCTCCTGTATCTGCAGACAGTTACAGGTCAGCTAGATGCCTCTCCTGATCTTGGCTGGGCTCCCTCCAGGTCTCAGAGTTGAGTGGCTATTGGCTAATCTTGGATGGTCTTACTCAGGATGAGTGAGACAACTCAACTCTGCTTCACGCATCTCCTCCTCTAGGGAGCTGGCCCGTGCATGTTCTCCTGGCAGTTGCGTGAGTTTCAAGAGCAGGCAAAAAAGCCCACGCCTCTGAAGTGTAAGCTCAGACTCAGGGTAGGGTCACTTCTGCTGCTTTCTATTGGTGTTAGCAAGTTAGCAAGTTAGGAAGTTAGGAAGTTATAAGGCCAGTCCATATATTATGTGTGGGGAAATAGGCTTTACCTCTCTCTTTAGTGAGAAGGACTATAAAGTCACATGGCAAAGGGAATGATTACAATGAGGGATGAGAAAAGGGGCTAGTATTATAATCAGCCTACCATGGGCTCCATGTTATTAGCATAAAATCAGATTCTAGTGTCCTGTTTCCTAGTTCACCCACATCAGCTGGCTGCCATCACTAGTAATAAGTCAGAAACAAAGTAGCATGAGCCATTTTCCTTTACCTCTACTTGAGAGCTCTGACCTTTCAAGGGGTACTGTACCAGCTGGAGTTGGCCCAAACTCCACTGACCCTCTTATCGGGCATAAGGCTAAAATACCCACCTCCTCTCCTCCTCTATGTTCTTCGAGTCTAGGTTATAGGATGTCTTGCCTCAGTGTACTATTTTATTCCTTATATCTTATTAACATCATATTTTAATTAGTGGGATAATCTCCAGGCTTTGCACTTGCCTGACATTTCATAACTGCTCAATAAATGGTAGCTATTATCATTACAGTGCAGATATTGAGAATAAGGGGCTGTATTTTGAAACAGATCCAAAGTTTCTTGGTAAGTTCATTACAAAAAGGGCCTCCTTATAAGCCTGCCTGACCCATTAAGAGCCGTCTCCCAGGACAGTGTTGTCAAATGACAGGACGGGCATTCTGTTGTAAGAGCGGCCTATTAGGAACATCAATCTCACTTTTATTCTTTACTTGTGAGGTCTATACTCATACATTTGCTACTGTTCATTTTATTCAAATTTTGCACCTTCACAAACTTAATTCAACGTCATTTTCTCATGGGACTCCTTTAAAAGCAAGAACAGGTGCATTAAACAAACAAGAACCCCTAATGTTTTTCTAGCTACCAGGCATTAATTTATCAGTGCTTACATACATAATTCATGGTCTTACACAGCTTGTGACAGCTGGTTCGTTGCAGCCAAAACCCAACCTTACTAAGTTAAGATTTGGAGGTTTGCCACAAGAGGCTAGTTAAACTTGTCACTAACTTCTCATTTAATATTTTAATAGGCTTTCCTGGCATGGGAGCCAATTGCCTGGACTCACTCTCCTCTCAGTTTAAAAGGTGTGAGTTCAGCTTGCCACTTTACATATCCTCATCTTGTCTCAAACACTCGGAGAATGGGGGTTTGAAGAGGTCAAGTCAACATAGAAGAGAAGTTTATGCAAAAGCCCAAATAAAAACACGATCAAAGTGCATAGAGACAACGTTTTGTACTGGTAGCTCATAAAACAAAACCATGTTGTTAACTTGTACAAATATTAACAAGTCTTTTTCACAGAGCATACTAAAGAATAAAGAATTAGCAGTTACTGTTGGGGGTACAGTTGGTATCATTGCACAGTTTGTATGTATGGCAGAGTTAATCTGGCCCCTTTCAAAGGAAATGAAGAAAATTCCAATATATTGAGCTCCCACTCTGTGTCATATCCACATTAATGATTTAATCTGTTCCTTGCAAAAATGTGTGTGTGTTCTGCAAAATTATGATCACTGGCTCCATTATTAAAAGGAGACATGGAGGCTCCAAGAGGGGAAGTGATTGGCCCAAGGTCACATGGTGGGTCAGAGGCTAATTCAAGTGCCTAATTCCAAGGTGCATGGTGCAAGTCTTCACCACACCATGAAGATGAGTAATTTACTTTACATAGGAATTGAGAATCTGAGAGGTTCTCTATGTTCATGTTGACGGAAAATGGTACTTCAAGCAAATACGACCATAAGTGTTATTTCTTTATAGCCTAGTGCTAGACAGGAGAGGTCAGAGTAAAAATTTCACCAATGAGTTCTTTCTAGTGTCACTTGTCCTGCTACCCGACAGAAAGCTCTTTTTGGATATGGAAACAAGCCAGGTGGAGACAGTCCTTCCAATTCCTCCCAAGTGCCTTATTGAGTACTTGTTATTTGCCAGCCGCTCTTCATAGAGGATCCTGTTTTCATTTTCACAACGACCTTTACAGGTAATTATTGGCACCCTCAATATTACAGAATTCAAAATTGAGACTCAGAGATGTGGAGTAACTTGCTCAAGAGCACACAGCTAGTACACGGTTATTCTAGCATTGAGCTTGATTCTGTCTGACCCCCAAACCCATGCTGTTTTGATTTTATTCATTCTTCCATTGATTTCGTGTTTGACTAAGATGAATATCTTGATCTTGCTATTTACCTGAGAAAAGACACCTAGAATCAACACCTGAGAATTTCTTTTATCAGGGACAAATTTCCTGACTTTGGAGATTAGTCATAAAACGTTCGGATCACCTGGATGGGTCTACAGAAGTATAGTTTGGGATGAGGAGGATGGAGGGGAAAGTGGGGGAGAAAGGAATGGGGGAAGGGGAGGTTGGTGAACATGGTATTGGGAATGAAGGATTATGATCTAGCTCTTAGCTTCCTGGGGATGGGAGTTCTGTCTGGCCAGGCTTTGAATTTCCAAATTTAGGAAGAAGTGGACAAGGTAAGGCCCCAGTTGGTGGTTTCACATGTGTAGCAACCCATTCTCTCTTCCTCTCAATCATTTCTGTAGTAAAGACGTGTTGGGACCTCTTAAGGTGGCATAAATGCTCTGAGAGCATAGCAGAGACCACATAAAGCTTTGTGATTTGGGATCACCAGTTGATTCACAGCAGGAGGTCAACCAGCAGTCAAGGGACTAGAGCTCCACCCTTGGAACTTTGGGGTGGAAGGTCCTTGTTGGCAAAGAGGGCTAGACAGACTGTGGAGATCCTGGTCATCTGGATTTAGTAGGATCTTAAATTTGGGCCAGCCACCAGCCATTGTGGGGGTTAGGAAAAAGGCAACTTTTCCTGGCTGGGTGAATATCAAAATGTGCTCCTTCCTGTCCTCTAGGTGGATGTCAGGCTGCACAGGTCTCACAATGTGGTGGGGAATTTTGACCTTGACTCAGTCCCTAAAATAGGCATATTTTGGCAGTGCACAAACTGTGTCAAACTGTGCACAAACTGTAGGAATAGAAAATGGAAGCAGAATCCTTTCATTTAGAGAGATTATAGTAATAATAATGGTAGTAAAGTCTTTATGAGGATGAAAGGAGAGGATATAATCTAATCTAACATATAACATATATAACATAATAATGCCCAGTATACAGATCAGGGTTTGTTAAATAAATCAGTCCCAAACTAGGTTACTTTTGCAGCTTCCTTCTATACAGTGCTTAAGAGCACTAAAGTTAGTTTTCCATTTTTATATTTATATTTACTCAGGGTTCACTGTTTAGTGTAAAAGATATTCTCCACAACTCAAAAGTTTTCTACTGTTATTAACTTTTGTTTATATTTATTGGTCCATCATCTAATTGCTTTTCCTTTTTCTACTGGTCTTACAAGTTTATAAATCCGTGGTTATTTAGATTTCAGGTACCTACGTATAGCATCATCAAATAAGAGTCTTTCTTTAAGAATTTCCTCTCAGGAGGTAAGAAAAGACTATCGTGTGGTACGATGCTGCTGGAAGAATACTCACCCTTTCAAATGTTTAATGTCTCAATATCTAAGTCCTGTCTGTCCCTGAGAGCTGTTACAATGACCTTCCTTTTCATTGTGTCATCAGCCTCCTAAGTGGTCCTGGCTCCACTCATGCAGTAATTTGCTTGTGCTTTATACTCTTCCTCTGCATCTAGCGAGCTCCTCGGACCCTGTTTATTCAAGGTTCTCCAGAGAGACAGAACCAATAGGATATGCGTACAAATATAGAGAGGACTTATTAGGGGAATTGGCTCATGCAGTTATGAAGGCTGAGGAGTCCCGCAATAGGCCGCCTGTAAACTGGATGCCGGTAGTATGGCTCAGTCCAAGACTGGGAGCCTCAGAGCCAGGGAAGCTGATGGTGTGATTCTCAATCTGAGGGCAAAAGCCTGAGAGCTGGGGGTGCTCTGGTGTAAGTCCTGGAACCCAAAGGCTGAAGAGTCTCGAGTTCTGATGTCCACGAACAGGAGAGATAGGTGTATCCCAGATCTAGCGGATAGAGAGAGATTTGCTTTTTCCTCCGTTTTTGTTCACTCCAGGCCCCCAGTGGTTTGGATGGTGCCCACCCATATGAGCGGGGGTATCTTCCCCTCCAGGAGGGTCTTTCCCACCCAGTTCATCTCAGGTTTACATCCTAATCTCTTCTGGAAACACCTTCATAGACATACCCCAAAATAATGCTTTACCAGGTTTCTATGTATTCTTTAATCTCATCAAGCTGACACCTAAAAACTAACCATCACAGGGCCAGCCCGGTGGCGCACTGGATAAGTGCGCCGCTTGGGAAGCGCAGCGGCGCTCCCGCCCGAGGGTTCGGATCCCACATACAGACCGGTTCCCGCTCACTGGCTGAGCGAGGCGCGGGAGCGACGCCGAGGGTTGCAATCCCGTTGCTGGTCCCCGGTCCGGTACGGGGGCAACACTGAGGGTTGCGATCCGTTGCCGGACACGGAAAAAGACAAAAAAAAAAAAAAAAACTAACCATCACAGATTCCTGCCTTACACTACATCTTTCATAGTTTTAACCTAAACCATTGCAATCATCTCCTAACAGATCTTTTGCCACAAAATCATGTTTTTCTAATCAATCGTCCAAACTGCCAGAAGTTTCTTAAATTAAAATAATATTATAAAATTATTGAATGTCTTCCCTCTTGCCTTAGGGGGATCAAAACACTCTTTACTTAGTAAGGTACTTTATTGTCCCAGTCTAATGTCAAAACCTCATCATTAGCTGCTTCCTCCTGCAGAACCTACACTAAGCTTAATGGACAATATGCAATTCTCTATACTGCTTCAGGCCTCCATGTCTTGCCTATTCAAAAAAAATTTCTTTGATCATATTCATTCTTCTCTTGTCTAAATGGTGATCTACTCATCCTTTGAGAGAAGATGCAAGAGTCTCTCCTAGTTGATGATCTGTTTAGTCCTGCCACAGCACCTAATCTCCCTAATCTCTGTTAAAGATAATATTCATCCTTTGGGTTGCAATTATGTGTCTACATATTTCTTTTACCTATTATACTTGAGTTTGTGGAAAGCAGAAAGGTGCAGGATGTTTTCCATTTAATCCCTCCAGATCAACTCTGTATACTTTTCCATTCTTGTCTCTGTGCAGGACTATGTATAGGTTGCACCCATCAGCTCTCTTGTCCTAAGCTTCCAGGTGGTTTCAGCCAATGTGTGATACTGATGGAAAATGAAGGAGGCTGAGGATGGAGTGTTTTTACTACATCTCCCCACCTCCACCTCCAGCCAGGTTGTGCATTGCTTGTATCCGCATTCCCCTACCAGAGGTAGAAGCCATAGCTCTTATCCAGTAGCTATACCTATTGTCGCTGAGATCCAGTGACCATTGACTCTCCTCATGTTCAGGGCTAGGGGTGGTAACAGCTCTCCACTGTTGCTAGCACCAGGGTACTGCACCATCCTGTGCTATTGCTTACATTTTTGAAGTAGTCCTTTCATCAACAAGTATGTGTAAGCCATCTGTTTACTGCCAGGTGTCTGATAGATACATGGGCCATGCCTTTTCCATTTCGGTATCTCCAGAGTGGTGTCACAAATCCTGGACACCTGGTACCACACAGTGGTTAAGAGCTCAGGCTCTGGGATCACCAGCAGAACTGGTGCTCATCCAAGCTTCATTGTTTTGCAATTACAGGCCAGTTAATCTAAGCCTTTGTTTCCTCAAAATACAATAAGAATGATGATAATGCTTACTCATGGATTTCTGAGGATTAAATGGGATAACAAATACAAATTGCTTATCACTGTTCTGTGTGTAGTAAAGAATTTGGCCTTGCACGAAAAAAGGGGTCTGGCCTTTCTTCCCAGCTCCTGGGAGGTAACCTCTAAACACTGGGAATTTTCTGCATGATAGAGTGCCTTTGTAATTCACAGGGGACCCCTTGGATCATACCTGCCAGTTTATTATGCTAAAGAGGTTACTCATGGTGGACCACTCAGGCCACATGATATTGGCCCAATCTCCATGGAGGGGTAACTGGAAACTGAGTTCAACCACATGGGTAATCAATTGTGGTCAAGTAATGCAGCTCCCATAAAAACTCTGGAACCTGAAGCTCAGGTGAACTTCCCAGGTTGCAATAAGAAGTGTGTATTGTCATGCATCAGTGCCAAGAGGGTAATGTATCCTGAGAACAAGGGATGCATCACATTTAGAACTCTCCAAGATTCTGCCCTATGCACCTCTTCCCTTGTCTGATTTTAATGTATCCTTTCCTCATAAGAAATTGTAACTGTGAGTACAATAGTTTTCAGTGAGTTCTGTGAGTTCTTCTAGCAAATTGTCCAACCTGAGGTACTTTGAGAACCCCCCAAACTTGCAGTTGGTGTTAGTAGTCTTGAACAAACTTGGCATTCCGGAGGACTGTGCCCTCAAATTTTGTACTTTGGCTAACTCTAGGTAGGGTTAAAACTTTCAAATTGCCAGATCAGAGAGAATTTTGATTCCACAATATTTATTTTAAACATAGTTTTAGTAGAAATCGGTTGAATCCCATATACCAACAGGATGGTCCTCTGAGACAGATTGACTCTATGTCACTAAAATCACCACCAAGGAAGACCTTTACCAGATATATTCCCTGGACTTTGGAATTTCCAGCCTCTGAAACTGTAAGCAATAAATTTCATTTTCTTATAAATTACCCAGTTCCACACACTTATGTTAAAGCAACAGAAAAACATAATAATACAGAAAATTGGTCCCAGAGAAGTGGGGTGTTGCTTATACCAAAAACTTGGAAATGTGAAAGCAGCTTTGGAACTGAGTGCTGAGCAGAGGCTGGAAGAATTTGAAGGAGCAGGCTAGGGAAAACCTAGATGCTGGAGAAAGTTTAGAAGACAAGAAAACCAGGGAAAGTTTGGAACTTCTTAGAGACTGGTTAGATGGAGGTGAGCAGAATGCTGATAGAAACATGGACAGTAAAGGCCATTCTGAGAAAATCTCAGATATAAATGAGAAGGAGCTTATTGGAAACCAGGACAAAGATCACCCTTGCTATGAAATGACAAAGAACTTGGCTACATTCTGTTTGTACAAAAAAGTTTTACAGAATGTGGAATTTAAAGATGCTGAACCAGGGTATTTGGTGGAAGAAAATTTTAAGCAGCAAAGCATTTAGGAAGCCACATGGCTACTTGCAACAGCCTATGCTGAGTTACAGTGGCAAAGGCATGACATAAAGCCAGAATTTATAATTGAAAGGAAAGCAGAGTGTAAAGATTTGGAAAATTTGCAGCCTGGCCATGTGGTAGAGAAACAGACAGCATTTTCAGGAGAGCAATTCAATGGTGTAGCCTAGTGACTGTTTGCTAAGGAGATTAGTGCAGAAGAAAGGAATTATCAAGAGAAGGGAAAAAAGACCATGAACACATTTCAGAGATCTGGGAGGCTGAGTCTTCCATTACAGGCTCAGAGACCTAGAGAGACAGAATGGTCTTGGGGAACAGGCCTGAGGCACCCTCCACAGGCTCACTGCCCAGGGCCACCTTAGGATGTTACTCCCTACACCAGCACCCCAGCTGCTTTGGCTGCTCCAGCCATGGCTAAATTGGCTGTAGGTGTAGCTGGACCTACAGCTTTTGAAAATACAAGGCAGAAACCTTGGTGGTATCCATGTGGTATTAGGTCTGCAAGCTCAAATAATGCCAGAGCTGGGAAGGCTTGGGAGCCTCAACCCTGATTTCAAAGGCTGTGTGGAAAAGCCTGGGGGTCCAGGAAGTGATCTACCATAGGAGCAGAGTCACTGCATAGAGCTTTCACTAGAGCAATGCAAAGCTGAAATGTGGGGTGAGAGTTGCGCAGAGAAACCCTAACATTGCCATGCCTAGTGGAGTTGTGACAGCGGGACCACCACGGAGACCCCAGACTTGTGGAGCTACCAGCATGCAATGACAGCCTGTGAGAGCTGAAGAATCACCTGAGACCAGGAAAGCCACAGAAGCAGAGCTATTCAAGGACTTGGGGACCCAACCAACACACCAGTTTGCAGAGAATGTCGAACATGGAGTCGAAGTACATGATTCACCAGCTGTAAGATTTGATGCCTGCCCTGATGGGTTTCAGACTTGTTTGGGACCTGTTACCCCTTTCTCTTGGCCTATGTCTCCATTTTTGAATGGGAATATGTACCTTGTGTTTGTCCCACCATTGTATCTTGGAAGTAGATAACTTGTTTTGATTTTACAGCTGGGACTTTTGACCTTGGACTTTTGAGCTAGGGCAAGTTAAGATTTTGGGGCTATGGGGATGAAATTAATGTATTAATATGTGTAAGGGACATGAGTTTTGGGGGGCTAGGGGTGAAATGCAGTGAATCAAATGGCCCCCCAAGGTCATTGAAGCTTAATCCCCATTATAACTGTTGAGGGTGGGAAATCCTATTATAGTATTTGAAAGATGGGCCTTGAAGAAGTGGTTAGATTCTGAGGACTGTGACCTAATAAATGGATTAATAATGGTAGTCATGGGTATGATTCTGAGGACTTTAAAAGGAGAGCATGTGAGAGTCTCTCTCTCTCTCTGCTCCACCATTTTCACAATGTGATACCCTGTGTCACTGAAATCACCGCCAAGGAAGACCTTCACCAGATGTGTTCCCTGGACTTTGGACATCCCAGACTCAGAAATGGTAAGCAATGAATTCCATTTTCTTATAAATTACCCAGTTCCAGTATTTTTGTTATAAGCAACAGAAACAGACTAATACAAGCGGCCAATTAATCTTTTCTCTGGAGGAATTAGTACTTAATTTGCAGAGAGTTGACCAACTGGTGACAAGATGAAGATGACAAAAGACTTTAGAGAAAAGAGACCAAGAAGGTACACCAAGTCACAATAATGAGTGAGATCTAAGGGGCAACGAGTGAACGCTTCTGCTGGTGACCCCCGATGGAGCCAAAGCATCTTTAGATTCCAGAAGGCCATTTGTTTCTGTTTCTGTGTCCATGAAGCCTACTGTCTTCCCACGGTGCCCAGCTAAACAGTGGAGATTCCTGTTTTTCTATCTCCACGTGTTCCCTTTCCACATGCCTTTTGTTCCTCAAGTAAAATGGAGCAAACTCTGTCCTTCTACAAGAAATGGCTAAATGGAGCATCTACATTGGATGTTATGGTGAGTTGGAAGGGGAAAAGAAAAGATTATTTAGGGGAAAAGATGGAGAAAGTGAACTTAAAATTGACACCATATATGGCATTATGTTTTTGAGTGACTTTGTTTGGCTCACCTACTGTAGAACCAAGAAAAGGGGGTTAACATCTATTTAGTGTCTGCTACTTGTTGGGCACTTTACATCACTTATTGCATTTAGTTTAGTCGTCTTAACAACATTGTAAGGTAAGCTTATCATCTCATACAAATGAGGAAGCTTCACAGAGATTCAGTAACTTGACCTTGGCTCTCCATGGTTGGGGTTTCAATTCCAGTTTGATTGCAAAGACACTAGACTCTGCTGCCTCTCACAGCATATGAGAATTAATTCACTTACTGTGGGGACTGGCAGGGGTCTGCGGCAATGGTTGAGATATCTTTTTGGAACTTTGAACACATTTAATAGACAGCAGACTCCTTGGTCCATCTATCCATTGCCAGGGGCATTTTTCTTCCAGTCTTTTCTATCTTTCTCCATGTGTTACTGACCCTGGTCTCCCTTGCCATGTGACCACTCCTTTTTTATTTTTTGGAGTTATTTTCACAAATAGGGTGGTAGTTGATCCTTTTACAGCAGTCTAGAAAATGTAGGCTCAGACAATGAAACAACTTGCTCATAGTCATATGGTGAGATTCTGCCAGGTTCATGACAAGAACACCAGGGAATGAAGGAGTGGGGAGAAGGGGGGCTCCCGGAAAAGCAAAGGGCCTAACAGGCACACAGACTTGGGAAAGGGTAGGGACACCTAAGCCCAGCTGCCCATTAGCTGGCCATGTGACCCATCAGCTGTCCTTCTCTAGGCCCCTGTTGCCCCATCCACCCACAGGAACTTGTTTCAGCTAACAGCACACCATGCTGTCATTCACGTGTGCCTTGACAGTCACCATGGTCTGAAGCTGTACATCTCCTTTCCTCTCTCTACTCCTTCACACCATCCAGTGTCTGGCTTGAGCAGACTCATGATTCAGGTGTAACTCAGAAGCCACCTCCTCCAGGAAGCCTTCCCTGGTTCCCAAATGTGGGTGAAATTTCCCTCTTAGGTGCATTTCCAGCCTCCTGCCTTTCCCCCATCCCATTAATAGAATGAATTAACAGGACATCCCAGGATGTTTTCCCTACCAGGCAATCAACAGGGACCCTATTTGTCCTGTATATCACTTCTGCTCTAGTGTGCCTGGTACATAGTAAGCATACAATAAATAATTATGGAATAAATGAATTAATAAATAAAAAAAACTATGGAGCCATAAACAGCAGCCAATCCCAGTAAGCTCAGGAGCCACACAAACAAAGGAGTTTGTTTGTGGTCCTCATTTATTAACAGTGGCCAGTAGGCACCAAGCCTTCCTTTACACCGTTTCATTTAAATCCCATAGTGGTTCTGTGAGATGGACATTCTCATTTCCACTTGAAAGGCTGAAGGTCAGAGCAGTTACATCACTGACACATGCAGAATAAGAGCTGGAATTCAAAGACCTGCTTCTTGGATCACAAACTCATGATTGGAATCCAGAAATCCAGGAGGGAATCAGAACAGGAGAGAAGTGAGAGGCTCCACACCCTCCCCTCCCAGGGAGCAGAGCTGTGCACGGTCACAGGGGGCAGGAGCAAGTGGCCGGCCTGGCTTCAAGGTCCAACCCTGGGGCAGTTGCTTGGGACAGGACTGGCCCTTCACAAGGCTCCATTGACTCACCAGGAAAAGCAGATCCCCAGAGCTCGATTTTGCTTGTCAGCTTTTCTTGTTCTGCCCACGCAACATTTCCTCAGAGCCTGGAGTGAAACCAGCACAGTTTTTCACAATCAAGTTTCTCCCATTACCCGGGAATAGCCAACCCGACTGGGCTTGTTTCATCTGCTGTTTTTCAGAGAGCTTTTGTGCTTCCCCTCAGCGGGCCTCTTTCCCTTCCCTCAGTAAGGTTGACTTCCCTGATGGTGATCCTAATTATAAGCATATGTTGTTTTTCTCAGCTACCACCGGACTGGCAAACTCTAGTTTCAAAGGCAAAAAATGGAAAGTCATTTCTGTCAAGGGGCAGTTTCTGTGGACAGAAAAGTGACTGTCAAATGCATTCTTGGATCAGATTTGCATACTAAGCACGGGTTCGAACCAGGTAGCCATGTCAGGCAATTACTGCATCAGCAGAACAATGTTTTATAGCTTAATGGGATGGTCACAGGATTTGAATCTCAGAGACTTGTTGGCTTACAAAATGCTAATGGGGAATTGAGAACTCCAAAAAGCACCCCAATGATCTCTGCAAATCAAGCTAGGAATTGGTTAAAAAGCCAGCGCTTTTGTAAACAATGTTGATTTATTTAACTCATTGTAGTCTCTTTTTTCAGATTCCTCCTCTCTGCATTAGAGCAGCACATGTTCAGAGGGCAGCTGTCCAAGTCTTGGTTGGGTTTACTCCGGGCATCTGTGCAGGGATGGGCAGAAGGGTGTGGGTGGACACATGAGGTGGCATCTTGGCCTATTTAGTGTCTGTGTTGGGTTTTGTCAGCCTGGCACCTCTGCCATGCCCTTCTTCTAAGGTCTCTACAGCATCACAGAGGAGAAGTAGGGACTCCATATCCCCACACTCTCTTCCCCAATTTCCTGCCAGTGAGGCACTCACACAAGATTTGTAAGGTTGAAGAGCAGGAGAAGCCAGGATTCTCTTGAGGCAGTTATAGCAGAAGTGTGCGGGGACTTGAAATTCACAGTGGCTTCCTGACAGATGCTGGAGAACCCTGCTGAGTGCTTCAGGCTGAGGACCCAGCGTTGGCCGCCATAACTTCAGTGCTGGCTTCTCCGACCGTTCCTTCCCAGATCTTCCAACAGTTTTATAACCTCCTAATTCCAATACCTGGAATACAGAGACTAGCTTCTAATTTATTGAATAAATTCTGATAAATACATAATGTTTTTCAGAAAAGTGTAACACTTTATGGAGCAGCAACTTTCTAGCAATTTTATTTCATTATTCCTTATAGGATCATAGTTTGTTGAAGCTGAAAGAGATCTTTGATATAATGTAGGTTGACAGTGCCTTGAAATTTGTATTTCAATGACAAATACAATTTTAAAAGTTTGTGTGATTGACGCGGGTCTCACAATTTTTATTTTGCTAAGAATATTTTTTACATGTTTTTCAAGTTAACGATCACAATCATTTTTAAAAGAAAAGGCAATTAACATCCTTCTCAAACAAAGTGAACTGTAATATCAGTTTATGAAAAGTTTGCTGCCACTTGAGTTTATTTTTAATTTATTGCAGGCAGATCTAAGCCCAAGTCTTTATTTTACTAAGTACACTGAAGCCCAGATAAGCTAAGTGACTGCTTATCACAGAGCTTATTCGAGGCAGAGCAAAGACCAGAACCCAACTCTCCCTACTTCTGGTCTAAAATCTCGGAACTGGTAACATTTTAGGCTAGATAATTCTTTGCTGTGGGGCAGGGAGTAGGTAGGAGGGGGCTGTCCTTTGCATTGTAGGATATTTAGCAGCATCACTGGCCTCAACACACCATATGCCAGTAGCTCCCCCAGTTGTAACAACCAAAAATGTCTCCAAGCATTGCTAAATGTCTCAAATGTTGAAGAGTATGTGGAATGTGTGTCTGGGAGTTCCGGTGGGAGGTTCCCTGAGTGGCCAATTCATACCATACCAACAGATAGCATAAAGAACTGCACAATATTAACCCCTCTTACTGACCATGCTGAGCTAGGTGCTTTGTGTGTATGATCTCATTTTGTTCTGTTCAACAGGTCTTCAGGGTAGGTATTTTTAATCTCCATTTTGTGGAGACAGAAACTGAGGCTCAGAGAGCAAAGCCACGTGTCTGGAACATGGAAAGGGAACCAGATCTGCCCAGCCCTTCCTGCTCTGCTTCCTCTCCAGGTGAGCTGGTGCCCAAGTTTCAGTGGCAGAGGGGGTATCGGTGTCAGCCTTGCCCCAGCATCCTGGCCTGAGTGGCACAGGCTTGCTCAGGCCTGCAGGGGCTGCTTAGGCATAGGAGCCCATTGGCACCACAGTTTTTAGATCCCTAAAGAGGCTTCTAGAGTGCCAAATGGCTTTCCGGTCTTTTCTCCCACTTCTCTCCAATAGAAGCCTTTCTCCTGCTGGGCATTCTTCCTCTGGTCCCCTGGAAACTCTCATAATTTTCCACTGTCCCATTTTATTCACCCCATTCCTTCCACTTGGATGCCCATCTTGACATCCACACCCTCAGATATGTAAATCTTGTTCTTCAGAATCAAATTCATGTCCCACCTTTTCTATGAAATTCTCCTGGGCCAGACCAGCCTTTCTACAAGGTTCTTTAATACCACACTGCTTATATGGCTCTAAGTGTATATCCCACTTTTTATTCCTGATCTCTTCATAAAAGCACACATTCATTATACTCTCACACCTGGACATAAAACTTCTGGAGACAAGAAAGTAGGATGTTTGGTTCCTGCCTTGATTTTGTACTTACTAGCAGTGCAATTTTGACTATGTCATCTATCCTTCCTGAGGTCTGGTTTTCTCACATGGAATAAAGGGATAATGCTATTTCCCCTCTCAGTTGCTGCAAGGATCAAATACGAGGTCAGGTCAAAGTCCTTTATAAACTGCAAAATTCATCACAAAAATTCCTATTATGATGACTATTACAATCTGAAAAATTGTCATGGCTCCTTGTATATAATATATTGTCAATAAATATTTTCAGATTTATTGATTGGAACAGTCTCATTGGCAAATGTGCTATGTAAAGGCAGGGTTAGATCAGGACCTCTGTGGTCCAATGCTGGGGTGATGCTGGCTGCTAAGGAGCAAGGGTGCTCCTGTGCAGAAGAGGGGTGCTTATGGTAGGCAGGATTCCAAGTCAATACCCATGAGTCATGCCCTTGTACAATCCTCTCTTTTTGAGTATGAGTGGAATCTGTGACTTGCTTCTAGCCAATTGAGCATGGCAAAGCTGATAAGATTTCACTCCCATGTATTATGCCATATAAAACTACAGTGAGGGGTTCTCCTACTGGCTTCAAAAAAGCAAACTGCCATGTTGTCAGAGGGCCCGTGGGAGGGCATGGGGCAGGTAGCTGCAGGGACCTCACTATATCACTCCATGTTTGCAAAACATCCTCCTGGGCTCATTTGGAATGACCCAATCTCATATTCCATCCCACGTAGATACAGGAAGAGCCAAACTTTAGAAACTTGGTTACCTTGCTGCCTTCCTTTCCCTAGCATTCTTTTCCCATCCACACCTGGGATAGGGGTCCCAAGGACCCTATTCTCTTCCTCTTTCTCTTTGCCAGTTACTTTCTGTCTTTAGAACATGATGGGTCTCACTCTGCAGCTGTTGGGGGAAATGGCTCCATGAAAGCATTTGAAAGACCAAAAAAAATATTTGAGTTTCAGAGTAGTGATGGTACTTCCCTGAGGTCATACACAGTGAGCAGGCAGCCAAATAAGATCTCAGACTTCTATTCAGCCTCCCCCTGCCAAGATCCACCTCCTGGCCAGCCCCTGCAGTGTGGTGGGGACTGTGCTGGCAGCCATCTAGCAGTGCCCATTTGCTTTGCTTGGTGTCCACACATATAGAATCGAACTATAAATATTGTTATCCCCATGTCCAAATTAGGGCTGGTTATGGGTCTTGATTCCGTGTTGGGAGTGTGGTGGGGGAAATACAAAATGATGCTGGTTACAGTACTTAAAAGCAGATGGTGAAATACAGCTCCAAACCTGTTTAAAATGTGTGTCCAGTCAAAGTGCTTCCTAAAGTCCCTGTGCACAGCTGCAGAGAGAGGACAGGGGAAGCAAGAGGAGGCTAGACAGCCCCAGGAGGATCATGGCCTCCCATCTTCGCAGGGGTGTGAGGGGAGGTTGAGGGTGTAGCAAGAGCCTTTTCATTCCAGTTCGCTGGGTCCTGGTAGACAGCAGCTGTGAACAGGCTGACAGGAAACAAATGTAGGAAGAGCAGAAAGCTTGCAAAAAAAGATGATGACTCCTGAGAACTCTGGGAACTCCTGGCAATGTGGGGAGGCCCCTTGTGAAGGATGTTGCTGACAGCAGCGCGTGGCCTCCAGTCGCCACGGCAGTTTCAACATCACCAGTCAGATGTGAGAACAAATTGGAATCCTTTCAGCACATGGTTCATATTCTCCCCTCATGGCCTGAAGAGAACGTGGGCCATCAAGCCAAGGATCTAGATTTTGGGTTGAGTGAAGACATGTGAAGGCAGCAGATTAATGCAGAAGGAGGCCTTAAGAAAGGAGACCTTTCTTTCATAGAAGGATGAAACAGTGGGTTGCATCTTGAGTGGCATCCCTGATGATTTCTGAGAGCTCAGTGTGGAAGGTGGGTTTGGGCTTAGTGGAAAGCAGTGCTGGGATGGATTAGCAATGTCTGTCAAGGGGCGGAGAGTGACAGCTTGTAGCATGTATATCATTGGCCCTGTCTAATGGTTCCACCAACACCTTTACCAATGAGTGAACTGAGACCTAAGAAGAGAAGTCACATTTCTGGGAGACATATCCAATAGACGGTTTCAGATCTGGTCTTATATTCTAATCAGTTTACTGCTGTCATTCAGAGCCCATCCATTTTATTTATTCATTTAATAAATATTCATTGAGCATCTACTTTGTGACAAGTGTATTTCCATTTTATCTTTTAGTCTTTAATGCACATGTAGGCTTAGCTCCTTATCAGTGTAGGATCAGTGTCCTTGGTTAAGTCCCAATACAAATTTGTTCCAGTTTCCTGGATTGTGCCATTGAATGTTTGCCATATATCAGGAACTGGCTTCAACTCTTTATGAATCTGAAAAGGTATTACATAGTTACCAAGACCATGTTCTCTGGAGTCAGACTTCCTGGGTGTCAATCTTGGCTTTGACTTACTAACCACAAGCAAGTATTTAAGCCCCGTATACCTGCATTTCCTCATCTCTAAATGGGTATGATCATAACAGAATTTACCTCGTAATGTTATTGCAAGGATTAAATTTTTAAAAACGCTTGGAACAGTGTCTGGCATATAATATGTGCTTCATAAATGTCAGTTTGTTATTTTAAATTTAATCTTCACAGCAAGATTAAAGAATTAAGATAAGGTGGATATGATCAGTGTCCCCATTTTATGGAACAAACTGGGTATAGATCATGCCTCTGCCGTGGATTGGCTATGTGATCTTGGGCCTTCGTTTCTCAACCATGAAATCGGAGTGTAATCAAACATATAGTGTTGTCATAATAATTAAGTAAAGTAGTGGACCAAAGTGCCTTGAACAAAGTGATTGTCAATGAACATCGTCTATCATCATCATCATTGTCACCATCATCATGTATACAGGCTAAGGAGGATACCGAGTGGCTTTAAATCTGCAGAGGTAAAGTCTTCACCTGCATCTGCAGCTAATGGCTACTCCTTTTTTGCACTTGCACATCCACCTGCTTATTCTCAACAGCACCTCCTTTTCAATATTCTCAGAACCAAACTCCTGATGTCTCTCCTCCCCCCACTCCTCCCCAGGGAGCCTTATCTTGGGGAATGATGCCACCTTGAGGAGTGCCATATCTGCCTTTTTGATCAGCCACTCTGACATCTCTTACCTTGGAGGTCGGATCTATGTCCATGTCTGCTCAGGTGAATTTCCTCTTTCTTGAATGCTCTCCCTTCTTTTTCCCTCCATTGCCTCCTCTCTAGTCCAAGTCACCATCACCTCCCATGGGACAATTGCAGTCAACTTCTTTTTTTTTTTTTTTTTTGTCTTTTTCGTGACCGGTAAGGGGATAGCAACCCTTGGTGTGGTGTTGCCTGCACCGCGCTCAGCCAGTGAATGCACCGGACATTCCTATATAGGATCCGAACCCGTGGCAGGAGCATCACCGCGCTCCCAGTGCCGCACTCTCCAGAGTGCGCCGCGGGGCCGGCCCGCAGTCGACTTCTGAAGAGCCTTTGCTTACTTATTCTTATCCCTCTCTAACATTTTTTTTATACTTCAGCTAAAAAGGTTTATGTGAAATGCAGATTTTATCATTTCACACCCTTCCTTTCTGTTCACTCCACTCTAAACACACTTGAAACCATTCCACTGTCATTATGAGGAAGGCCACCCTCCTCAACATGGCCAAAGGTAAGGAAGGCTGTGCACTTGCAGGCCTGAGGCTCTCTGGCCTTTCACTCTACTAGTGTCCTGCTCTCTTCCTCACCCCTGGGTCTTTGCACATGCTGCCTTCTGCCAAGAACAGCCCTGTCCCCACCAACCCTACTAAGTTAACTCCTATTTTCAACCTTCAGCTTTCAGTAAAGCGGATATGAATTTTATTCAGCTACAACAAATGGCACATTATTTCCTTACAAAAATCAGATTTTAAGTCTCAGCTAACCAGAGAGGCAAGAAATTCCATTTCTGTTCTTTTTTGGGGGGGTAGGGGGAGGCAAGCAGGGTTGGGCAGTGTCCAGGGTCTTTGGTCCTCAGAGCATCAAGGTCTCTGCTGCTTATTGTCCAAGCCCAGAAGGTCCATTCCACTTGGCTGTGCTTTGCATGGGGGTTGGTGCTGAGGCTGGGAGTCACTGTGCCTGTGTCAGCCCACTGGGCCCACTGCTTACCAATAAATCTTTGATCCTGGCACCTTCCTAAAGAACTGCAAAGGAGGAATGCTGTACCTTTTGCTACCAGCACCCACCCAAACCCCATCCTTTCCATGATACTGGTGCACCTCTCCTTCTCCCAGTAGGTTGTTTCTACCTCTCCAAGCCCTTCCCCGGGGCCCCAACTCCTCTGAGGTGACTCATGTGTGGGTCTTCAGAAATACAGCAAAGACCTGGGGATGGTAGAAGGGGAAGAAGATACTGACACCAATTTTTCTTAGTAACTTACCTAGTTACAGGACTAAAAAACAGGATTCCTAACCATTTTTGTGCCAAAAATTCCTTTAGCAATCTGATGAAGCTTATGGACCCCCTTCTTAGAATAATGTTTTTAAATCCATAAAATACACAGGAGTGCAATTCTATTGAAATGCATCAGCAAAATATTTTTTAAAAATTGTAGTGTCATAATATATATGTGCTTCTTTATTAACTCATTAAATATCAGGATATTGTGGTAGGTATAATAACTCATAATTTGAAAGTAGTGATGAGTGTAAACACTATTGTAAGATCTCTGCAACAAATGTAATACTACTGCATTTGTTGGCTACATTTTAAATTGAAAGAAATGCTAAATTTCAGTTTGAGGGTAGTAAAAGTAAAGTTGTAACATTTTCCTATCTGAGTTCAAGGATGCCTCTGAATTGTTGAGCCCAGGTGGAAAAGCCCGTCCTCCTCTCAGTCTTCACACGCTCTTGCTCACTTCTCACCGAGCACCCTGTGCTTTTCTTCACACTCACTTTCCTGGTCTGCAGTTATACATTAACCGTATGATTATTTGATGATAGAGTAGATTATAAACTCAGCGCAGAGAATATTTGTATTTGTATATGCAATTATATCTGCATTGAACACAGTCTCTGGTAAATAGCAGGTGCTTAATAAATGCTTGATGAACAAATGAAAAATGAAAAATCAATCAGTTCAACATTATGTGTCTTGGAGGATAAACTGTGGCTGTTTTACCTATTTAAACTCTGTGGTTCTCCCTACAGGTCCTGTGGCTCCCTCAGGGAGAAAGCTGGATGTCTGGGTTGGTGAACGGGGACGGATTTCAGGGGAGCTATGGCGCTAGTGCCAGAGGGAGAGGAAATAAATGGGGTTGAAGGCTGTGAAAATAAAGGTCCAATCGCAGGAGCTCATCCAGTGGGATGTTGGAACAAGGGAACTCGGAATGAGTTTTGGAGCTATGTCATTTAAGATGCCTTTGGCTGCAAACAACAGTATATTGAACTGAAAAGGGCTAAACGAGCAACAAGAGTTGCCTACTTGTGCCAGAGCCAGGGAGTGCAAAGGGTGGTTTAGCAGCTCAACAAGGTCACCAGGGTCCAAGCTCTTTCCACCATTCCAGTTGACCAACCCCAGTGGGTCAGCAATGCCTTCATTTATGGAGACACACAAGAGACTCACACAAGTCCTTGCATGATAATGTCCAGAAGTAGGAAGAGGCAGAAAGTTTTCTTTATGTTGTGTAGTGGAACTGGGTCATATGCCTGCTTTGAAACCCATTGTTTTGGACCAATCATAAGTCAATTCTTCAGATATATTGCCAACTGATGTCTCCAATGGAAGTGACGGGCATTCTCAGAGCAGGGAGGAAGGGGGTAATGCCTGTGAGCAGACAGGTAATCAACTGTGTCGATTGAGGCATGGAGCCAAGGTGGCAGGGATGGGGTAAGGGACACTAGGAGCCAGAAATAGATTAATATTTTCTTTGCCAATGAGGTGGCTCATTCTTTACCCGCTTCTAATAGGGCATTTGCATGGAAGGGGTGAATCTCTGCAGCTCTCAACAACTGGAACACCAAGAGCAACCCAGAGTGAAAAGCCAGAGTCGTTATGGACATTGCCTTCAAAATCTGAAGAAATGTAGGGGCTTCTAATTTTTAAAAATAAAAGCTTTTTTTCCCCTTGAAATATTTATATACATAAATATCTGTGTTTGCCTATGTATCTTCTGGAAGCATATACAATGGCTGACAATGGTTGCCTCTTGGAAGAGAAGCTAGGAGTCTGGGGGTCACATAGAGGGTCACTATTCATGTGTGCCCTTTTCTATCATTTGAGTTGTTAGTACATGTGTTTTAGACCATTTTGTATTGATATAACAGAATACCTGAGACTGGGTTAATTATAAAGGAAAGAGGTTTATTTAGCTCACAGTTCTGCAGTCTGGGAAGTTCAAGATTAGGTGGCTGTATCTGGCAGCTTCTGTTGAAGGCCTTATGCTGCATCAAAACATGGTAGAGAAACAGAAGGGGACCTGGGCGTGTGCAAAAAAGTCAAAACATGAAGGGTGACCTCACTTTATAACAACTAACTAATCCAGTTTCTAGAGAACGAGCACTCACTCACTCCCAGGGGACTGCATTAATTTCTGCATGGAGATGGATCCCTTGTGACCCAAATGTCTCTCAGAGATCCCACAACCTCTCAACATCATTATATTGACAACTAAATTCAACATGAGTTTTGGCAGGGACAAACCACATCCAAACCATAGCAATACACGTGCAATACTTTTTCAATTAATAAAACTAGTTTGTTTGAAAAATAAATTCAAGTGATTATTTCTCATTATAAAATTTCCATTAGCAAGACATAACCAACACAGAGAATTTAGATAATATTTTAGCTTCAATTTAATTGGTACCTGTTATGTGCCAAATAATTGGTTTTTATTTGCTATTTCATTTAATCCTCGCAATAACCCTGCCAGGTAAGTACCAATACATCTATCTTACAGATCATAAAATTGAGACCTGAGATTAACTATCTTGCCCCAAATCACACAGATGTAAGTAGCAGATCTTGGATTAAAATCCTTATCCGTATAACTCCAAAGCACATGGTGTTTCAACAATACTAAGTTGCCTTTCAGTATGTGGTAGTAGAAAAATTAATGGGAGAAATACATTTGATTTTCGTTGTTTGCTGTAGTTATATTCTATAAAGTCACTGCAAACACTGAGTTAGGGAATACCGAACCATTACTCCTAGAGAAAATACAGTTAGTTTCCTGTGAGGTTCTAGTCTCAACTTTTTTGTCAACTAAATTTCAACATTGACCAAAACAAACTTATGATCAAACATAACTTTGTTTTATGTACATTTTTGTTTAAAGACACCTTTTAAATAGATATTGTTGATCCCTTAACATTGAACTTAGCCACCTTAGCAACTGAAGGAAGCTTATCTAGCACACGTGTTTTCTCCATAAGGCACATCACAGCCTTCCTGAATTTAGGAGCATCAGCTAGCACTTCAGCACTTGGGGCCATTTTAAACAGCAAATCAGCAACAAAAGCACAAAAAAAAATTTTTTTAAATGCCACTAAATAGACCGCGAAAGAGACATTTGTGTGCAATATGAGAGCTGAAACAAGAAGGCAGAGCGCCGGCTATTTGGACCTCAGCTGGGAATGTGCACATGGAGTGAGTCAAATTTTTCACTGCTCTGCACATGTTCTCAAATGGCCATGAAAGTGCCACAAGATTGATTCAGGGGCTACATGTAAATTGTAACAAGTAGGCAAATTCACAAATATGAAATCCACAAATAACGGAGATCAAGTGCACATTGTTAGCATTTAGGTCAATTGTCTTCCATATTCCTGATTATTCACATAAAATATGTTCTCATTCATTGGAATCCACTGGAATATGGTTTCCATCTATTCCACTGTTCTCTAGCCTTCTTATCATAATTAATTTCTCCATGCAGCTCTTATCATCACTTGATCCATTTTTTGTTTAGTGGTCTGTCTCTTCTGCTAGAAGATAAACTCCAAGAAAACAGGCACTTTGTTTTGTTCGGTGTTGTACCCCCATTGCCTTTAAGCGTGCTCATCCCATAGTAGGTCCTCAGTGAAGATTTTGTTGAATGAATGAAGAAATGCATGACTGTTACGTGCTTGGCATTTAGGTGTGATCAAGCACCAGTGCCTAACTACAAGCACTCGAACACTTATGATGCCTCAAAGGCAGTTTGATGGAGCAGCCAGAATTCTTGGCTTGTAACGATGTGTATAAAACAATCCCACCCACCACCATAAGGGAAATCCAGCACAGGCTGTGTTTCTGAAGCTCTGGTGAAATGCGAAAGGTTAAGCTCAGTGCTAAAACCACTGACATTTGAACAGCCTCAATGGGAAAGCAGAGTGGTTGCGAGAAACATTCATGCGAGGTTTCATGCTGGAAGTGTGAGCGCCCACAGTAATGACTCTTAAAAAAACCATATAGACTTGCTGGGATTGTATGGGGAGGGGTGAGGTGGAAATGTTGTTCATTAAAATAACACACATATGCTAGGTCCTTCCAACTGAAGGTCGGTGGAGCATGGCGAATAGAGGGTCAGGTTTAATTATCAATGCACCATAAACAATGTTCTTTGCTGGGTAAACTCTCTTTGCAGTGGAATACGCTTAAAGCTGCTTGTCTTAACTTTGCTTCAAAAAATAACTCAAACCTACCCATTCTGCAAAAAGCCTTCTCAGACTCCCAGTGTAGAAACTTTCTTGCCCATTCCTTACTGGTTTTAAAGCAGGCCTCCCATAGCACGACCATAGCTTATCCCATCTGTTTATGCATTTTAGGTTTCCACCTACTTTCCAGCACACCGTCCTCCCTGGTGTCCCCGAGTTTAGTCTTTCCCCTTTTTAACCCATCTCCCACTCCAAGATCAGAGTGATTTTTGCTGAAAAGCGAATTTGACCATGCCATTTCCCTTTTTAAAACTTGCTGAGGGATCCCTGTTGTCCTGCGAATAAAGTCTGAACTCCTTGTGTGGTTCATTCTTCTATTTTCTCCCCAACCCCAGGTCCACAGAGAAAACAATACTGCACATGACATGATAGTGTTGAAGCTAGTTAATGAGTAGAATGTGGCGATTCATTAGTGTTCTTCCTACTTTTGTATATGTTCAAATTTTCCCAAAATAAACGAAAGTAAAAAATTCCTTCCTGGAGGTAGCTGGGTCCTAGCTGAACCTTGAGTTTGAGTTCTCCAGGAGAAAGAGGTGGGGAGGAGGCATTACAGCTGAAGGAACAGCATTTACAAAGCACTAAAGGCTACACCGGAGGTTTGCATGAGCTCATACACTTAATGGAGCACTGAGCCCAAAGGCATTTCACAGTCCCCCCATCAGAGCTCGCTGTGGCAGTGGGCACCCTTAGTGCCTTCTCAATTGCATCAAAGTGATTATTTCAGTTTATTGCACTCAGAGGATATCAAAACTAAATTATGATGCATGTTACAAAGACTGAAGGTTGTAGTAAGAGACATTAGCCTGTTGGGGACCACTGTGGTTCAGGGTGGCTGGAGTTTGATGTAAGAATTCCAGGAGATGAGTGTGGAGAAGGGATGGACTGTGAGGCACACAGTGAATGTCTGGTGACTGAATGAACGAGTGCACCAGCCGGGAGAAGAAATGGACACAGCATAGGACTTGAAGGAGGAGCCCAGCCAGGTGGAAGACACTGAAAACTGTTAGAAATGGCTTAATAACAGTGGTGGTAAGAAGGGCCCATATTTGTTAGGTGTCCTATTCTGTGTATAAAACATTGGGCTGAACCTGTGACCTGGGCTCAATCTTTTAATGCGAAGCTTTAAAGAGAAGCTCAGTAAGAGCTTATATAGTAAATAATACTTCATGGAGTACCTGGAAATTCAGATGGTTTGAAAGCACCAACTTTAATGAATGAATAAATAGAGAAAGCTTGTGGAAACATCTGGTCTTTACCTTCTGATTTGTTTAACACCAAGTTGGCTCTTTAAAACTGCATTCCCTCAGCACGTGTGAACTGTCAATTCATGGGGATTATTCCTCTCTGCCATCATGGTTATGTTGGTGTTTTTCAGGTGAAGCGGATGAGAAAGAATTGGATTTCCTGGCAAAACGTGAATTCAGGGAAGATACAGTTTTCCAGAAGTTTAAAAATCATATTGCCCTTGAACCAGAACAGGTAAAATAGAACTCATATACTTCCTTTTTGTACTCTTTCTAGGTCATGTTTTATGGTTATAATCCCTGAGAAAAAATAACTCCTTATAATAAAGCTAGTCTCTTAGGAGTCTCTACAAGTAGGCTGTTGTCTTGTTCTAGAAGTTCTTCACACAGATGGTCCTTATAGAAGGGCATTTTTTTTCCAGTGCTGGTTTAATAGCTACCGAAAAACTAAAGTTATATGTTTATTATATGCGATTCATTTTCTTTTTCTTTTTTTTTTTTTTTTTCCTTTTTTGTCTTTTTTACTGACTGGTAACGGGATCGCAACCCTTGGTGTTGCGCCCGCACCACGCTCAACCAGTGAGCGGGAACTGGTCTCCACATGGGATCCGAACCCTCGGCGGGAGCGCCACCACACTCCCAAGCGGCGCACTCTCCAGTGCGCCACCGGGCCGGGCCTATGCAATTCATTTTCTAAAGAAAGCATCAGGGATGGGAGAAGAATGAGATGTTCATACATGCTGTTTAACTTAGGGACCAATGGCCAAGAAAAAAAAAAAAAGGAAAGATATTTTTGCCCATTTTCCAACAGGGACTTTTGGCTTGTAAGACTGACATGATGTGTGACACAAAGAAATTGTGGTTTTGCGCAGTGTTGGAAATTCACAGGTTTGAATCCTGGCTTTGGAAGTAGCTGATGAGCTTCTGGTGGAACCTCATGTACAGTGTGTGATAGAAAAGACAGTGGTTTTGAGGATTAAGTGAGATGACGGGCACATGGTCAGTGTTCAGCAACTGCTTCCCATCTTCCTCTTCTGTTCCTCCACCCACATTAGCTTCCTTAACTTTCCTCACCTAAGCACATAAATCACTAAGGAAAGCTCAGCTGAATTCCCACAAACCAGTCACTGGGTCCAATAAATACCCAGGGGCTTATAGGAAGGGTAGAGATAGGTTCAAAACACTAAGAAGGTGATCGTTTTAAAATTAATGCTTATGCTTCTAACAAAATATAGGAAAACCACTTAGTTGTTACATAAAGCTTATTATAACAAAATTTACTTATGTTTGTAATATTTATCTAAACATCATGCCTCACTTGGTAGTTGGCCCTTTTAACATTCGTAACTGGGGTTCCTTGTACCTCCATGAGGTCAGCACCGACTCCAGCTGCAGTTTGGATCCAGAGCCTGGTAATGGGGAAGCTCTGGTCCTGAGACCTGACTCCTGCCTCCCAGGGCTCCTTTGCCCTCTGGCTCCTGGATGTGGCCAGTGGGAGGTGCTGGGTAATGATGGAGCAGGGAGAGAGAGAGCTGCAGCCATGGCTTTCTTGCTCCCTTCCTGCTGCAGGGCCAGTGAGCCATGGCTGTGGCCCTTCTCAATGACAATCCCTGTTGGGTGACCCCCCCAACCCCCAGCCCCAAGTCTCACTTTTTCCTCCCTTGCCCCTCAGACTGAGGTGTGGTACTGGCTTCTCCCGGTTGCTAGTTCTTGGATCCCTCCACATCCCTTGTTGGTTCCCTTGACCTTGCTCTGTGAATGATGCCTGCTTCACTGATCAGGGGACACTGAGGCCCTGCTCCTCTGGCCTCTAGTCATCTCCTGATGTTCGCTCCTCCCCCACCCAGGTGCTCTTTGCTCCAGGTTTTCGAAACTTCTGCAGCTACCTGGAGACACCATACTGCCTGCTGCTGTCTCCAAATGGAACACTTTTGTAGGGAAAGTGAAGGAAAATGGTCAGGGCCCCTCAGATGTTCAGAATCTTACCGAGCATTTTGTAAATATGCACATGTGCCCAGGTGTTCCTTGGTTATTGTCTAATGTAATTGTGCATGTGCACCCAGGTATCCTGGGTTATGGATTTAAGTATAAAGGATGAGTGGCTCTGATACACAGGGAAACCCACCCTCACACCCCTGGGATGCCCCTGGGGAGGCCATGGGGAGGCCATCTCTGCCGCTGCTGCTGTATCTGCTGTAAGCTGCTGCTGCCGAGGAAGCTGAGGACTGAGCTTGTGTCAGCTGCCAGTGGCTCCCAGGATCTTTCCCAATTACCTAGAGCAGGGACCTGCATGTGAGGGGTCTGGAGACTGAGCCTGGCATGTGTGGGGCCTGTGACCCAGTCTGGCATGTGAGGGGTCTGTGACTCAGTCTGTACAACGGAGTTGAAGGGTCTGTGGGCCCTAACCCCTAGCCTGGACAATACAAATGGAAAACTTAGTGTAACTAAAATAATGAAGCATTTTGGCTTTAGTTATAAATTGCTTAGCCAGACAATTAATGTAGCTATTGCTGTAGCCATACGACTTTTTTCTCTGCACACAACCCTTCCTGGACCCTTGGGTATTGTTCTGGTGCCTCTTGTCTCAGCTCAGGCTGTCCCTTCCTCCAGGACATCTTCTCTGGACATCTTCCCTAGCATCTGCAAGTTGGGCTGGGTGTCCTCCCTTCCATTTCCATAATATCTGAGGCTCCTGCCTCCCCTTGTAACTGCGGCACCCTCTGGGCAGGAACAAGAGTCTGTTATGTGTCTGCATCCCCAGTGCCCATCATGGTGGCTGGAAGATGCGAGGGGCCGAATAAATACCCTTTGAAACTAAATTAATTGTGTTGACCAGCTTTTCACTGGATGGGTCCCTCTTAAGCATATTAGGAAAGAAAGGAAGAGAAGCCAACTGGAAGTCTTTGATGAATAAGCAAAAATATTTTCTGTCTAAAATCTATAGGCAGAGTCACATTTTCTAGCCGTAAAGAACAAGAGTTAGAGGGAAGTCAGGGCCTCAGCCCGATATGAGCCGGTGTCAACTGCCACTGGCTGCCAAATGACAAACCTCAACTCTGCTCTTTCTTTAAAACAATCTTAAATAGAAAAGAGAAATAAAATCAGTTCATTTCCTCCCCTTACCCATTTTCCTACCTGCCTTTCAGTGAAAATATCTGCTGTGTAGGGTTTTTGCAAGGGAACCTAAAGCTGTCACTGATCCGTTCAGTTTAAAAATATTTTAGGGTGCTTATGGTACATACATTCTGGGAGCCCCTAACACTGCTAAGACAAGACTAAGGGGTGGTAACAATTTAGTTTAAAAAAACTACTTTAAAATTAATTCTATCGAAATATATGTTTGTATTTTTCTTTTAATTGTTGCTGCCTAGAAGAAAAAAAAAAGTGGACTTTACTTGAGTGTTTATATGAATGACAGATTTTTCAAGCCCTACTTTATTTGAATGTCAATCTTTTTCCTGTCTCCATATTAGGACAAAAGGGAGGGACAGCCGTGATCCATATGTGGCCTCATGTGGCCTGTGATAAATTCAACAGGAAGAGTTTCTCTCTATAACCTCTTTCAGTATAACAAGAAGCATTCGTCTAAAACATCTTCTCAGGGATACTGAGGCAATGGGAGATTGTCAAGTTTTTCTCCTAAGGGCTTTCATACAGATGATGTAAAGGTGAGAAACTAGTTAAGGATCACAAAGATTGATAACATTTTGTAAACATGAGTATACTAATTATCCTAATTTGATTGCCACATATTGTACACGTGTATTGATATTAGATTCTCTGCCCTACCAATATATATATAATCAATCAATCAATACTTTAGCTGCCTTCTATTTCTCTAAGAATTGGAAGAAGCCCATTCCCTAGGCTGGCAAATATCCCCAAGACAGTTTTTTCAATACTAAATTTTAAAGAATTCTATCCCAATGGATTAAAAAGAAAAGTCCCAAACTTTAGCCTTTGCAGCTATTTCTTCCTCTGCTTCAAAACTGACCTTCTCCATGAAGCTTTCTCTGCTCTTGGAGTGATCCCTCCCTATGAATCCCTAATGTTCTACCCAGTAGCATTTATTTGGTCACTAACCAGCCATTCATTGTCTTGTGGCAATGGTGTAAATCGGTCTTTAGATCTGGGTTATCATTTCATTTTTATAGCTATTTCTTGCCTTGATGTCTCTGAGCATGGTGTTACCTCTACCTGAGATACTCTTCTCTCCTTCTGTCTGTGAATTTCAACTCATCCTTCAAAGCCCATCCTAAATATCACCTCTTCTGTTGAGCTTTTACCATGTTCACATTCATAAGGTTAGGCTGCTCCATTGTCCGTGACCCTGGAGCATTTTGTTTTCATATCTTCATCCTACAGCCATATTTACTAAAACAAAAATTATAATATGCATGGCATTAATGCAAAATAAAATTGAAAATGGATGTGGCCTTGTAATTACAGCACTTATCAAATTGCACTGAAAATACTTGCATCATCTATGAATGCAAGACACTGTATCACTGTTATTTTTTATCTCTCTGTGGACAGAAACTCCTTGAGAGTAGGCATTATGTTTCATCTTTTTATTCTCAGACCATAACACATGAGCAGTCACATAATAGATGTTCAATAAATGCTAAAAAGATAAGTAATAGAATGAATGGATGTGTTTCTATCTCAGGGAGAATGGTGCTATACTCCTTTACTTTTTAATATGATTTTTACAAAACAGAAAACATTGTGACTCCAGTGCCCTAGACACTCTAGTGCCAGACAGTCTGCTCAACTAGAGGATTGATGCAAGATCCCATGTGTGTGTGTGCACATGTGTGTGTTCACGTGTGCTTATGTGTTGGGGAAGGAGCTAAGCATTTCCTGTTATGAGTTTTCTCCTACCCAATGTTTCAAGCAGTAGATAGGCCATGTGTTGCTATTGACAGGAACCGTTTTAGTTAAACATAAATGGAGGATATTTATGGGTGTCAAAAGAGAGTAATGAATGATCAATGTAAAAGACCTAGGTTGGTGGATGGAGAGTGGGGATTCAAGGAAATAGCAGAAAGAGAGCTGAGCATACACACAAGATTCTGAGACATGTGGGCCTGAGCTAGACTTCTGGTTCAGCTCCTTCTAATTGTGTAATCTTGGGAAAGTCACTGAACTTCTCTGGCTATCTCTATAAAATGAAGAACCTGAAAATATTTTGGCATCTCTTCCAACTCTCAAAGCAAAACAGCATTGTTTGTGGGGGGCTTAAAAAGTGAGGAGCAAAAAACCATATAACCAGCACTGTTGAACACTTACTATGTGTTTATTTACTTCTCACAAAAAAGTGTGAAGTTGGTAATATTATTATTCCCATTTTAAAGATTAGGAAACTGAGGCACAGAACCTTCACTCTAAAGTACTATGGAAAAGCCTTGAAGACAGTGGAATCCAAAGGCCTCCAAATTGGTGTGTGGTGAGAAGGTGAGCGGAGAGGTCTCTGCCGCCATGCCTCACTTTGGAGCTACCAGAGAAGTTCCATGTTTCCTTCCTTCCTCCCTCCCTCCCTTCCTTCCTCCCCTCCCTCCCTCCCTCTCTTCCTTCCTCCCTCCCTCCCTTCCTTCCTCCCTCCCTCCCTCTCTTCCTCCCTCCCTCCCTCTCTTCCTCCCTCCCTCCCTCTCTTCCTCCCTCCCTCCCTCTCTTCCTCCCTCCCTCCCTCTCTTCCTCCCTCCCTCCCTCTCTTCCTCCCTCCCTCCCTCTCTTCCTCCCTCCCTCCCTCTCTTCCTCCCTCCCTCCCTCTCTTCCTCCCTCCCTCCCTCTCTTCCTCCCTCCCTCCCTCTCTTCCTCCCTCCCTCCCTCTCTTCCTCCCTCCCTCCCTCTCTTCCTCCCTCCCTCCCTCTCTTCCTCCCTCCCTCCCTCTCTTCCTCCCTCCCTCCCTCTCTTCCTCCCTCCCTCCCTCTCTTCCTCCCTCCCTCCCTCTCTTCCTCCCTCCCTCCCTCTCTTCCTCCCTCCCTCCCTCTCTTCCTCCCTCCCTCCCTCTCTTCCTCCCTCCCTCCCTCTCTTCCTCCCTCCCTCCCTCTCTTCCTCCCTCCCTCCCTCTCTTCCTCCCTCCCTCCCTCTCTTCCTCCCTCCCTCCCTCTCTTCCTCCCTCCCTCCCTCTCTTCCTCCCTCCCTCCCTCTCTTCCTCCCTCCCTCCCTCTCTTCCTCCCTCCCTCCCTCTCTTCCTCCCTCCCTCCCTCTCTTCCTCCCTCCCTCCCTCTCTTCCTCCCTCCCTCCCTCTCTTCCTCCCTCCCTCCCTCTCTTCCTCCCTCCCTCCCTCTCTTCCTCCCTCCCTCCCTCTCTTCCTCCCTCCCTCCCTCTCTTCCTCCCTCCCTCCCTCTCTTCCTCCCTCCCTCCCTCTCTTCCTTCCTTCCTTCCTTCCCTCCCTCTCTCCCTCCCTCTCTTCCTTCCTGCATTCCTTCCTTCCCTCCCTCTCTCCCTCCCTCCCTCCCTCCCTGCCTCCCTCCCTCTCTCTTTCCTTCCTTCCTTTTCATTATATTACCTGGCACATACTAAGCAAACAAGCAAGTTTGTTCCTTGCCCCACTTCCCACCCCTTATTCACATCAATGAAATAGATGGGATCTTGGCTCTGTAGCTGGTGTTGGAAAAACTTTATCCAACAAAAAGTTTTGTTGTAACTAGCTTGCTGCAATTAGCTATAGTCTGGAATGGAAAAGTATTACAAGAAAGATATAGACACACCCTTCAGCAGGGCACATGAGGCTGTTCACAGCCTCCCCCTCCCCCACCTCACCTTCCCCATCTCCCGTCTCCCTGCAAGTACCTGTCTCTACCACACTGGAAGGCTCACTGTTCCCAAATACATTGCAAATTTTCACAGCCATTCACTTTGTTCTGTGGCTTGTACTCTCTGGGATGCCTTTGTCCCATCCCTCCATGTGCCAGTCTCAACGTCGGGTGCTAGGGACGTGAACAGAGAAAGCAAGATAGAAAAAAAGAAGAGAAAGAAAGACCTAAGACCCAGTGTCTGCCCCCATGAGCCAGCCCCACATGCTTCTCTGTGAAGTCTGGTTCTCTCTCTTCTCCCAAACCTTCTCTCTCTTTCTCACAAACAAGTTCCAATAAAAGATTCTCTTTCTACACTCTGAAAACATTGCACACACTTCCAGGCCTGCGGTTCTTAAATTTTCAGTCTCAGGACACGTCCTGTGCTTAAAAATTATTTATGAGAAAATCTTTATGGCCAAGGGCTAGGCAAAGAGTTCTTAGACTTGACACCAAAGGCATGACCTAGAGAAGAAAAAAACCAACAAACTGGACTTCATCAAAATTTAAAACTTTTGCTCTGTAAACGCCCCTGTTAAGAGGATAAAAAAAGCACAGACTGGAAGAAACTAGTTACAAATCACATATCTGACAAAAGACTTGTATCCAGAAAAAATATATGTGTATTTATATATATATACGCACACATATATATAAACTCTTGGAACTTAGCAGTAAGATAATAAATAACCCAATAAAAACATGGACAAAAGACTTAAACAGGCACTTTACTAAAGATATACGGATAAATACATAAAAAGATATTCCAAATAATTAGTTCTTAGGAAAATTCAAGTTAAAGCTGCAATGAGGTACCATTACACACCCATTAGAATGGACAAAATTAAAAATATAATAAAAAGTACTGGTGAGTAGGTGAAGCAACTGGATCTCTCACACATTGCTGATTGGAATGAAAACTAGTACAAGCACACTGGAAACACTAGGTGGTTTCTTCTACAATTAAATATATACCCCATAGGACCCACCAAACACAGTCCTAGACATTTAGCCTACAGAAAGAAAAACGTATGTACACACAAAAATTTACAGTAGCTTTATTTGTAGCACTGAAAGAAATGCAAACGTCCTTTAATGTGTGAATGAATAAACTGTGGTACCTATTCAATGGAATACTACTTAGCAATAAAAAAGAGCAAATTACTTACATGCACAACTACTGGGATGTATCTCAAAAGCATTATACTGAGCAAAAATAGCCCACTTCAGAGGGCTTTCAGATGACTCCACCTGAATAATATTCTTAATGTGCCCAAATTACAGTGATAGAGAAAAGGTCAGAACTTGCCAGGAGGTAGAGTTGGGAGGAGGACGTAACCGTAGAAGAGGAACACGAGGAAGTTTCTTTGTGGCAATGGAACACTTCTGTGTACTGGTCAAGGTGATATGGTACGTGAATCGATAGGTGTGATAAAATTTCATAGAACTTTACACACACACTACTACAGGTAAATCGGGTGGAATACAAGTAAGAGCTGTGGTTAATAGTACTAAGCCAATGTCAACTTTCTGATTTAGTCAATGGACTATCGTCACACAAGGGGTTGTCATTGGGGCGAAGGATTGGGCAAACTGGGGAAAGGAGTCAGAGGATCTTTCACTGTTATTTTTGCAACTTCTTGACAGTCTTATCCTATTTCAAAATTATTAAGGTTTCCAAAGAGCTTTTATTTATGTGTGTACTATATCTATCAACATTTACCATATTAGAAATGAATTCTGATAACTTTTTACCTATTTATTTACTAATCCATTTAAAACAACAGTAAACCAATTATATGATGACATAAATAATATATTTTCATGAAACATAACTATATTTTTCAAGACAAAAAATGGTGAGAAGAGTGGAATTATTTTATATTTTGCAAATCTCTCATGTCTGGCTTAATAGAAGACAGCTGGATTGTTCTACCTGCTTCTGCATTCTATCTGTTGTGACTTTACATGTCATGTGGTCTCTGAAAAACTCCACTGTACGCTCATGAGAGAATGAGGGTGAAAAAGGTAAATAACATGTTAGTTTTATTATGAAAAGAGTTTGGACCTTGTAGACCCTCTGAAAGGGTTTTGGAAATACCCAGGTATCCCTCACCATACACGGCGAATTGCTGATCTAGGTTAAGGCATATCCCATGATATTCTAGCTATTTGTTTTTGTGTCTCTGGCCTCTGTAAGACTATGAGTTACAGCAGAGCAGAAACTGTCTAATTCACCTGTTCCCTGGAGGCCTGCACCGTAACAAGGACTTAGGAGGAACTTAACACACATGGTGAAAAGAACAAAGAATGAAGGAAGGAAACCATGTGTTGTTTTGTTTTTTTTCTTTTGTCTTTAAACAGTCTGTAGGTGATTACAGCTTTTAAAGTTTGAAGAGAAAATCTGAGTCTCGAGAGATATGCTGTCTGTGGGAAGAACATCAGTTGGTCCCAGGGAGCAGTGGACGGAGGTTGAGAGACAACCAGGCAAGCTGAGATATTTGCGTTCATAGTGATCTGGCTGACTTTCCCCTCCCCTTGTCTCCTTCCATCTCTGATTTTTATGTTCCTTGTCAGGACACAGGAGTACATATAGGATATATAGCACATATTGCAAGGTCTGGGAGGGCTTCTTTTCAGGACCAGGCACAGCCAGGATCAATTAAGTAACGAGGAAGGTAGAAAATATAGCTGCAGCTGGAACAAATCAGTTAGTCAGGCACGCGGGTTGCAACCCATAAAAGGTCAGCAGGCAACTAGCATGAGTTGCTGTGAGTGAAGCTTTTGGCTCCGTGGAGCTAGAAGGAGCCAAGTGATCAAGCATCCTGGCATCCTGATTTCCAGTTGGGCATACAGACTGGATGGAGAAGAAGCACAGTGGGCTTTGCAAATGATGGACCAAGTTGTATCCCAGTTGCATTTTTCATCTGGCTTTTTCTCAATCAATTTCTCCCCAACCCCCAGCCCATTGTGAGTTATTCCACAGTGACAGGTTGGTTTTATGGGTTGGAGGTGGGCCTCAACTACTAAATTTCAATGAGTGAGAGGAGCTGGACCTGTGTATAAATTAGGGGATTTCTTGGAAGGAGGAGCAGAGCAGCAGTAATACCTAAAAAAAAAAAAAAAGCAGAACCTCACACTTCATCTTACCACCCATGTGTTATAACTAGAGATCAAATTTCAGGTTAATTTCCAACAACAAATAACTTCTTGACAAATTGATTAGCTACCTGCCCTTTGCTAGTTTAGTAAAGAGGGATCATTATTTCATAGCCCGATTCAGTTCCCCACCCTATGCTTTTCTCAGAATAATTATTCATATGCATACCTTATTTATGTATGTGTTTTTGTTATTGTTAAGGGCAAAAGTGCACTGACATGTAGGCATGCTTTTTTGAATATCCTTACAGAACTAGGCACAGTCTTTCATTTTGATCAAGTTCAGAACACAATTAGGGAGGGAGACCCCAACTCAAATGAAGAAATTGAAAACGGAGGCAAACGTGATCCTAATGACCACATTTGCTAAAGCTCATCCTCTCATCCAACAAATAATTACTGAACAACTGCATTGTGTCAGACTCAGACTACAGAAATTAATAGGATCAGATAGGGTCATTTCAGTGCTGTCTACTGGGAAATAAGATAGTACACAGTAGGACCACAAGGAAAACATTGTAACCTCTAACAGGTGACTTCACAGAAGTTACAGTCTTAGAGGAGACTATTGGCTTACAATGCACTTTACACACAGGGTATAATTTTTAGAATCTTAAATACCTTGTGAGTTATTATTACCATCTTGATTCTATTCAGAGGGATCAAGCTGTGTATTCATGTTCAGTAACCTAGTAAGAGGTAAAGCTGAGGATCAGATTCACATCTGTTGATGGCAGGACTTCTCCTAAATTACTGTTGGGATGGGAATTATGTGAGATCATTTATGTAAAAGTGTGATAGAAAGTTGTGTATAAAGACCAGGTATTGCCATTGTTGAAGCATTTTCAGTAAAGTAATAATTGTAGTGAAGGGTAAAATAGTATAATCTCTTGCCTTTTTCACACTTTCAAATGAAACGCATTCTTTCCAATTCAGTATTTGTTGAGTGCTTAGTGTGCCCTGCTTTGTACCTTGGGGGGTGCTGTGGATTGATGTCCCCCCAAAACTTAGTCCAAATTCTATTATGATAATTGAAAGGTGGAGACTTGAAGAGGTGATTAGATTGTAGGACCGTGCTGTAGTGAATGGGTTAACAATGGTGGTCAGGGGCATGGTTCTGAGGGCTGTAATAGGAGAGCTCTTGAGAGTCTCTCTCTCTCTTCTCCGCCATATGAGACTCTTGCATTGCTGTAAAGTTATCACCAGAGGAGACTCTCGCTATATATGTTCCCTTGACTTTGGACTTCTCAGCTTCTGAAACAATAAGCAGTAAATTTGGTTTTCTTACAAATTACCCAGTTCCATGTATTTATGTTACAAGCAACAGAAACAGACTAATATAGGGGGATTAAAACAAAAGGCCATAATAAATTATCTTAATTCATTTGTTTGGGAATGAACACAGCATGGTTAAAGAGGTGACTTTGAAAATAATCTTACGTAAGAGCAAGTAGATGAGGAAGGGGAGCAGGACTTGGGGAGAGGCTGGTTGGTTTCATTTGTGACATGAGGAATTAGAGGTGCCAGGGTATCTTTTGGAAGAAAACTCTCAGGACCTACTGAATGACAGGGCATTGGAGCTGGGTCAGAGAGGTCCGACCAGATAGATGAGAAGCTGTCATCCCCAAAGAGAAAGAACAATTTTCTGAATTTGAGGCCACCTTGGGTAGTGTGGAAATGTTGGTTCTTGCAAGAGAGAAATGCAGGATGTGTTCCAGAAGCACTTGTGTGAATCTGCTGGGCTATGGTGTCTCCTCTCTGGATGGTTTTTGCTAGAGAGAAGGATGCATTGTAGGTAGCATTCCACCGAGTTTTTAATCTATTCCATTTGAATCTTAATTGTTCATTAAAATAACCAGAAGCCTAAAATCCAAGTCACAGCAGCGATGGATTACAGATGTGGGGCAGGAGTGTGAGGGAGGGAGAGACAAAGTTGAGAAGCAAGTGGCGAGGGTTCTGTTAGGATCACGGGCAGGGAGTGCGTAATGGTGAACGAGCCGTCCTGCTCTTCTCTCGGAAAAGCTGTCCTGGTAAGAGAAGTTGGAAACATTTAAACCTGAAATAAAGAGATCCTGCTCATGATATTGTAGTTACTTTGGGGCATAAATATGGCCCTCCCTGGCAAAGACCCTGCCATTTTGTAGAAGGCTCCTTTGTGGATTGATATTGCAAAGGTATTAGTGTTAAGCTTAGACATGGGGCTGAATTTTATGCTTGGGCACATGAAGGGGAAAAAAGAAGAAGGAGCATTTTGTTGTGTGTATGTGAAACTGGGAAGCAGGAGCTCCAGTAAGGAATTCTATGTTTTATTTCTTTCTCTTTTTTTCCCCAGAGGAGGTTGAAGAAATGAAAGCAGCCCCGATTTGTTCCGGATTGGAGAGGTGGACTGGAAAGACAGCCTGAGCCAGTGCTGAGTCATTGTTCTTATAACGTAAAGCTCAATTATGCCAAGAATGAAGAGAATCAAAAGCCCACTGAAGACAAAAACTTCCTTCGCTGGACAACAGTAAGTTATCGAAAGGTCTGGGTGTGACCGGGGGTGAGTCAGTTGCCCAAAGAGACCCTTGACCCTGTTGATCCCAGGAGCAGCAGAGCAGTGGGACCAGACCTACAGCATCACTCTCTCCTAGGGAATCCAGGAAGCTGTTTCTTTTGACAAGATCCCCAGAACGTTTAAGCTTCCTTCTAGCCAGAAATCTCTGATTACCCAGGAGCCCTCAGGAGCAAGGGACTGTCTTGTCTCTTCTTTGACAAATGCCAAATCTTGTCTCTCTTAACACAGTTGGTTACGGATGAATTGATTGGTAAACTAGGGGTGGCCATGCAGGGTTTCAGTACAGCAGGGATTATTTTCAGTGTGAGGATCGTGGCTGGGGGCCGTGTGGGTGTCAGGCAGCGGAGATGTAGGAGCAGGTGCCTGGGATGGAGATGGAAAGAGAAGCACACATATGACAAGCTTCCTCTGCTTTATGATTTTGACAAGGACTGAGGAAGATGCTTTGGAACTGGGAAGTCAGAGTGACACAGAGGAGAGGTCCTGTGGAAGCACATACAGCTGCATTGGGTCCCAGTTGTGCCTCATTTGGCTGTCTCGGGTCCTGGTTCTGCCACCTTGGAGCTTTGAGATGTTGGGTCAATTATGTCACCCCCCTGAGCCTCAGTTCTTCCTCTGCATGATGGGAAGATGGGGACAGATGACAGCTTCTGCAGATCCTCCTGGTTGACTTCAGCAACATGGACACATGACCAGAAGTCCTGAGCAGTTCTTGTGCATGGCTCAGTGAAATGACACTCAGACAGGAATGAGAGAGGGGGAAGTGTGGCAGTTAAACCACTTTTACTGACAACTATGTGATGTTGCGTGAGGGACAACTGTGTGGCAGGAGCATGAATTTTCAACAGACTGGCTCAGGGGTGCCTTAAAAATGGCTGTTTTAGCCCAGCCCCTCTGTCAGAGAATTGTCAAACTGAAAAGGATCTTAGCTTTTCTACCCCCTAATTTTGCAGGTGGGAATCTCACATACAGGTCTACCTGATTCCAAACATCAAGAACTGGAGTTGCAAATCCCTGAGCCCATGAGCTGTTTTTGCCCCTGGTTCTGAGTCACCCGACAGAAGCAGCCCCAGAGCCTGCTGTCTAACATTTGCTTTCTGGCTCACTGGCTTGCTGGACTTCAGGGCATATTCACTTTGATACATCGTACAAATTAATTTTGTTTCTGAAATAGGGGTGGTAAATAAGAATGACTGGGGGCAGTCCTGTTTTTTATGTGCCAGACATTTATGGAAGTATTTACAGTTCTAGTCAAGGGCGGTGAGGTTTGGGGGAGGTGTTATGAGGCAGGGAGAACGGATTTGCCATGGCAACGGGAGTGAGCGTGCGTGTGACACGCTCCCTTTTGTTTCTGAGTTACTGGAGCACTTTACCCGGGGCCCTTCAGAAGTTGGAGGTGTGTCCTACCATGTGCAAGTTTGGCTTTTTCCTCTTCTCCACATAATCCCTCTCTGGTCTGTCATTTCTCTCTTACCACTGGTCCCCACATTGAGGACCCACAAGACCTATGGAGACCGCTGTCCATTGCTGCTGTGTTGGTGAACTGCTGGGGCACGCAGAGGACCAAGCCTCACAGGGCTGGTGTATTCCCTTCCTAGGACCGCTGTAGCAAAGCACCACACACTGGTGGCTTGAACAACAGAAGTTTATTCTTTCACAGTTGTGGAGACCAAAAGTCCAAAATCTAGGTGCCTGCAGGGCCACGCTCTCTCTGAAGTCTCTGGGGAGGAAACCTTCCTCACCTCTTTGTAGCTTCTGCTGATTGCTGGCCATCCTTGGCATTCCGTGGTGTGTAGGTGTGTCACTCTGGTCTGTGCCTTCACCATCACAGGGCCTTTTTCCTTGTGTGTCTCCTTGTCTTATAACGACATCACCCTAATCCAGCATGACCTCATCCTAACTGAACTGATTACATCTGCAAAGATCCTATTTCTAAATAAGGTCATATTCTCAGGCTCCAGGAGAAAACATTATTCAACATAGTACAGCTGTGGTTTTAACAATGGTTTTGGAATGTGTTCTGCAGGTGGGTTTCTGGCCACCTTGTATCCTATAGCTCTTAAATGTGTTCTTTGCCAGGATTACTGGGGTTTAGCCCCCAAACCTCCCCAGGCTCTGTTCTTACTCATCACCTCTAAATTCAGGTTCTTTATTTCTTGCGGACTAGAATCTGTTATCATCACAAAGAACATTTACAACTGAGTGACTGGAATCTTGTCTGCCACCATTTCCCCTCAAATAAGTCCATCTCTAATGTATTTCCCCCCACCCTCCACCTCCACCAACCCCAGCCTCTTACAGCCTATGCATCAAACAAACCACCCAGCATTTTCCAAAACTGGTTTCCCACATTCACTCCTTCAAGTCCTTGCTCTGCCTTGAATGCCTCTTTCCCACTTCTGGTGCCTCCAACGTCGTGACTCAGCTTCTGTAATGCTTCTCTCCTTCCTGCCCTTGCATTCCATCAGCATCTGAGTATTGTTCATACTTGGATTATAGCACTTCGCATGCTCTGCCATGGGCTATCCATGTGCTTAGTCTCCCAGGACCCCCTAGAGATGCATCTCCCTACAGACGTCCATCATCAGGACTGGGCTTTGTTGACATGCCTCTTCCCTTATTTTTTTTCTGCTTCAGGTGACTCTTGGAAGAAGATGGTCTGTAGGGTACAGGAAATTTAGAACCCCTTTTCATCCTCCCCCAACTCCTGGAAAGAAAAAAACAGTGTGGAGGATGTTTCTGGGTCTAGAGTGTTAATCAAAGCACATTACTGGGGGACAGAGTGTTCACTTGACGATGTAAATAAGCCTGAATAGGGGACAGTGCCTCTTCTATCTCTCTTTCTCTGATGTTCCAAACAAAATGGTGCCTGGAAACTCCTTCCAGTGAAAACATACCCTCTGTATCTCTTCTCACTGTTTTTTTTTCCTTTTTGTCTTTTTTACTGACCAGTAACGGGATCGCAACCCTTGGTGTCGCACCCGCACCACGCTCAGCCAGTGAGTGGGAACCGGTCTCTTCTCACTGTTTTGATGCCACCTTAGAAAATCAAGTAGGAACTAGGGGAAAGTTGTATTAGTCAGTGTTCTCCAAAGAAACAGAACCAGTAGGATATAAACAGATTTTCAGAAAGAGATTTATCTTGAGGAATTGGCTCACATAGTTATGAAGGTTCAGTAGAACCGCAGTCTGCCATCTGCAAGCTGGCGGCCCAGGAAAGCCGGTGGTGTGGACCTAATGCAAACCCTGAAGGCCTGAGAACCAGGGAAGCCAATGGCAGAAGTTCTGGTCCTAGTCCCAAGGCCCAAGACCAGGGGTGCTGATGTCTGAGGCAGGAAAAGATGGAGATCCCAGCCCAAGAAAAGACAGAAAATTTGCCCTTCTTTCGCCTTCTTTTGTATTCAGGCCCTGGATGAATTGGATAATGGCAGCCCACACGGGTGAGGGCAGTCTTCTCTACTCAGTCTACTGATGCAAATGCGAATCTCGTCTGGAAACATCCTTACGGACACACCCAGAAATAATGTTTTGCCAGCTATCTGGGCACCTTTTAGCCAGTCAAGTTGACATATAAAATTAACCACCACAGAGGCCAAAGAGATAGGAATCCATGAAGATCTATTTACCCAGGCTAAAGGAATCTTCCTGATTCTGTACTGTGTAGATTGGATCACCAGGGACAAAGGATCCATATGGGATTTGTGCACTGTGGCTGTGACTGCTGGTTGTCTCCTGGCATCTGTTCTTTTCTTCTTCCTTGATAATAGATCTCCCTACTTTGAGCCGAGCTCATTGCTGCCCTGACTAAGGCTTTATTCCTAACCTCCCATGCAACTGGGTCATTTGAGTATGTTCTGACAGTGGGGTGTAAATAGAAGTGGTACATATAAATTCTTGTAAGTGACCTTAATAGGAGACAGTGTGCCTTCTACTCCTTCTCTCTATAGCTGCCTGGACTTCAGACATCATGGCTGAGCTCGGGCAACCATTTTTAGACCATGAAGAAGGAACCAATGCCCAAGGTCACTGTGGAGCTGCCATATGTGCCTAGGGCCATTTACTTCTGGGATTCATTTATATGAAAGAAAAATCAACTATTTTGGGGTGGTGTTTCTGACACTCAGTTGAGCTGTGAGGACCAAAGTTTCAGCTAGAAACAAACCTCCTTTTCCTGGACTGATCCTCTCTGTGTGACTCTCTTAGGGCCTCATGGTAGGTGATGGTAACAGGACAGAATCTGAGGATTTGGAATTCCAGCTTCTTGCTGTAAAAGGAAAAATTTTCACCTACCTCGAGTAACCCCACATTAGACCCTGCCTGGGTCCTACTCAGTATTCCTCAATCTATTTTTCATTACCAACTCTCTAAGGACCCCTTCTAGATATTTGTTTCCTAATCACCTCCTCTCATAAAATTTTAATAAGACAGATATACTGGAATCTGTTTCCATGATGTACATCTGTGCTTTATCCATGAGAAGTGTAAGTATTTTGTGCACCACTTCAGCCCCAAAAGTAATTTTTGCTCTCTTGGAGGTGATATCACCCCTGTTGAGAATGCATTGCCTAACTGAAGACTCTTTGCTGACCAAGGAACAATGAGACATTTTAAACCATCCTGTGCAGACCAATGGACTCATTACGTGTGTCTTAGTCTCTTGAGCTGTTGTAAGAAAATACCATAGACTGGGTGGCCTAAATATAAGAAATTTGTTTTCTTATGGTTCTGAAAGCTGAGATCAGGGTGAACATAGTGGGGTTCTGGTGAGGGCTCTCTTTCTGACTTGCAGATGGCTACCTTCTCACTGTGTCCCCACATAGCAGAGAGAGGAAGATTTGGTGTTTCTTCCTCTTCTTAGTACCAGGGCTCTACCCCATGACCCCATCTAAACCTAATTTCTTCCCAAAGACCACATCTCCAAATCATCACATTGAGGGTTAGGGCTTCAACATGTGAATTTTGAGGGGACACAATAATTTAGTCCATGAGTGTTCTGTTCAAAGTGCTCATGTCTGATCCTTATTAGAGTAACTTCCCATAAAACCCCTTTCTAGCCATTAAGTAACTTGGCATTTTAGCCTTAAGGAGCCCCTCTGTAAATTTCTTCACTGGCTGTTGGTCCCTTGCCTAAGTAAATAAAGACTTTTAGGTCTATTTAGTTCTTTATTTATCCTTGGCTCTGATGATCTTTGTTTTTGTTCTCTGGTGTTAATAAATATGTCATTCCATCCTAACCTAATTTCTGTTAACCAGTTTTTATTCCAACTGAGAAGCAAGTTGCTCAGATAAAAATTTAAAGTACTCGATATTAACTTCTAAAATCTTAACCTTGAGGTTGGGAAGAATTTCAAGGTCAGCAGATGCTAGATGCTCCTTCCCATCATAGAATTCCCATTAAATCTCTACCAATTGGGTATCCAGCCAGAGCTTGCATATCTCCAACAGCTGATAGAAAAGATGTCCTTAACTAAGATAATCAAATTAAATTTCAATTACATTTGAAAGCTTCTTTCCACTGGTCCCAGTTAGCCACTGGCCTTACCCTAGGAAAGGGAGGCAGCATAGAGTAGTTGTTCATGCTTGGGCTTTGCAGACAGACACATTTGGACTCAAATCCTTCATCTGATGCATAAATCATATTTTGAACATCATCTGTTCACCTGGAAGCTTATCAGAAATGAAGAATATCCGGCTCCACCCCAGATTACTAAATCATAATCTGTAGCTTAACAAAATCCTCAGGTGATCCTCATATACATTAAAGTTTGAGATGCATAGTTCAAAAGAACTCAATTAACTATCTATACCCTCGGTTTCTTTTCTGAAAATTGAGATGGGTGGATTTGATCATCTCCGAAAGTTATTTTCACCTATAAAACACTAAATTCATAAATATAGAGTTTATAAAAATCTATTGGCAGTCCATTTTTAATAAAGGAAAATCGGTAATAATCTAGATATACAACAATAGGGAAATTTTAAAATAAACTATTGTTTAGCCATTCAGTGAGACTATTTTAAAAATTATGTTGACCAAAATTACATAAAATAGAAAATTCTAGAAAGAATATTAAGAAAAGTTTAAGACATAAAATTTAATGATTATATCTAATACACAGGAAAAAATTAGAAAAATGCTAAAATGTCTATGAATAGTTATATATAGGTGGTGTGTTTAGCAATGGTTATTACCTGGTCATTTAGTCTCCTTGCCCCTAATTTGTTAAGGTGTATGTGATTTGATAGTAGAAAAGACAAAACAAAAAAGTACCCTTCTTTTTTGGTCAACAAGGATTAAATAGACTTGTGGACTTGAAGTTTTACAGGCAAAAACCACGTAATTCATTTTACAGTGAGTGTATCAAATCTATTCTTCTTCATACAGCACATGCCCATCAGCTATTGTCTGTCAAGGCCCAACTCAAGCTGCATTCCTTCCAAGCCAATTTCCCTTCTTATACATCTGAGGTCAGGGACATGGTTTGAATCAACTCTGTATTCTCTTCTTGACAAAGAAACGGATTTGGATTAGGTATAAATTAAATGTGAAATGAAGAAAGAGAAGAGAAGAAAGGAAGAGAGAGAGAGAGAGAGAGTGAGGGAGGGAGGGAGGGAGAGACATGGAGACTTCCAGGAGAGAGGGACGGAGGAAGAACAAAGGATGAAAGCATAAAAACAAGCCCCAGAGCTGATTGAACTCCGGCCCCTTCGGAATCCTGCAGAATTTTTTGAGCTGGATCTGGACTATTAACAACAAATGGCCTTGCATTGTTTGCTATACAGTGTCACGGTCTTGCTTCTCTGATGAGATTTCAAGTACCTTCAGAAGAGGAAAACATGCTGCTTTAAAAAATGTATTTGGCTATTCTTTTCTAAAGCAATTTGATTTGAAAGACAAATTGTTTATTCCAGCACTCTAGGAAAAGGATAAAACCTCAGGATTGAAATGTTTGAGGGTAAAAGGAGTGGTCACAAGATTATCTAACTGGTTTTTTAAAGTTACAAACATACCAAAGTATTTCAAGTATATGTACATAACAACAAAGCTTCAAATACACGAGGCAAAAACTGATAGAATTGAAAAGTGAAATAGACAAATCCACGATTAGATTTTTTCAGCATACCTCCCTCAATAATTGACAGAAAAACCAGACAGAAAATTAACAAAGGTATAGAAGTCTTGACCAACACTAACAGCCAACTTGACCTAATTGAACTTTATGGAACACTCTACCCAATAATGAGAGAATTTACATTCTTTTCAAGTGCACATGGAATATTTATCAAAATAGGTTATACTCTGGGCCATAAAAAGGTCTCAATAAATTGGATTAAATTCATAAGAATTATTATCTGTGGACATAATAACATTAGATTAAAAATTAATAATAGAAATACATACCTGAAAAATCCCCAAATAATTGGATACTAAATGACACATTCATAGATCACAGAAAAATTAAAAGGGAAATTAGATATTATTTTGAATCCAATGAAAATAAAATTACAACATATCAAAAGTTTTGGGATAAAGCTAAAGCAGTACTTACATGGAAATTTACAGCACCAAGACCTATATTAGAAAAGAAGAAAGTCTCAAATCCTTCTCCCTTCAGAAACTAAAAAGAAAAGAGTAAATGGAACTCAGTGTAAATAGACAAAAAGGAAAAAACAAATATTGGAGTGAAAATCAATGAAATAAGAATCAGAAAAACAATTTTAAAAAGGAATGCATCTAAAAGCTCTTTTTGTTTTTCTATAAGAGAGGTAACTGATCAGGATAAAAAAGAAAAAAAAAATAACAATTACCAACGTTAGGAATGAGAAAGGTGACATAGAAACAGATTTGACAGATATTAAATTGATAATAAGGACATGTTATAACTTTATGCCAATTAATTCAATATCTTAGATGAAGAGGCAAATTTCTCAAAGGACACAAACCACCAAAACTCAATCACGAAGAAATAGATAACCTGAATAGGTTTATAGTTGTTAATGATATTGAATTTGTAGTTAAAAACCTTACACACACACACACACACACACACACACACACACACACACACACAAAAAAAAAAAAAAAAAAAAAGGATGCCAGGCTCATATGGCCTTTAATGGCAAATTCTACCAAACATTTAAGGGAGAAATGAATACCAGTTCTACCCAATCTCTTCCAGAAAATTGATATCATGATAAAATATGTAGGAAATCCAAGGAAATCTACAGAAAATATACCAGAACTAATAACTTAGTTTAATAAGGTTGCAGGATACAGCATCAAGTACAAATTGTATTTCTATATACTGGCAATGAATAATTGGAAATTTAACTTAAAAAATCAGTATAAAAAATATGAAATACTTAGGCAGGACTGGGATGAGGGTGAGCTCAGTTCCAAGATTGAAGGGGGCACCAAAAGTTCAGTAATCAAGATAAATGATATTATAATGCAATATTTAAAAATATCAAAATTAATGCAAAAAATCCATAAGTAAAATATTAAAAACTTAAATGATAAAATGTATTATTTATTTTGTAAACATTATCGTGCCAGGAAAACAGTTGCTCTCAATCAGTCTGCAGTTGGAAGACCTATATCTCAGAATTACAAACTATTATGGAGAGAAATAAAAGAACACTTAAGCAAAAAATAGAAAGATATGTTCATGAATCAGAGGACTCTGTATTATTGAGATGTCAGTTTTTCCCAGTTAATATAGATCCAACAATTCCAATAAAAATTCCAGCATGTTTTTTTGATATAAATTGATAAGCTGATTCTAAAACTCAAATGGAAATGCAAAACACCTAAACTAACTAAAACAATTTTGAAAATAGAACAAAATTGGAGGACTTTTACTACCTGATTTCAAAACCTGTAAATCCACCGTAATAGATGGTGTGGTGTTAGCATCAAGATAGATTAGACAAATAGATAAATGAAATAGAATAGGATATCCAGAAATTGACCCACATATACGTGGTCCATAAATTTTCAACAAAGGTGCAAAAACAATTCAGTGGAGAAAAGATAGTCTTTGCAACAAATGATTCTGTTACAACTGAATATCCATATGCAAATTTAAAAGAAATTTTGATTATTTCTCAAGAGTTCTCAAAATAGGTTTGGGTAAAACCCCAAGCTATAAAAGTCATAGAAGAAAATGTTATAACCTTTGGTAAGGCAAAGATTTCTTAAACATAGTATCTAAAGTATGATACATAAATAAAAGTTATAAACTGACTTTCATCAATATTAAAAAGTTTTGCTCTGTGAAAGACCTTGTTAGGAGGATGAAAAGATAAGCTATAGACTGAAAGAAAATATTAATAAATCACGTGTCTGATAAAGCACTTGTATCCATGATATATAAAGAACTATCAAAACTCAGTAATAATGAAATAAATCCTTCCTCTCCCAGATAGAAAAACAATATTTGAACAGATTTCACCAAAAAAGATATAGAGACAGAAAAGTACATTAAAAGAGGTTCAATATCATTAGTAATCAGGAAAGCGCAAATGAAAACCATAATGAGATATTACTACATATCTATTAGAGTGGCTAAAATTAAAAAGAATAAGCACATTTAGTTTTGGCAAAGATATGGAGCAACTGAAATTCTCATACACTGCTGGTGACCATGTAAAATGGTAGAATGAATTTGGAAAAACAGTTTAGTCCTTTCTATGGAAAGTTAAACAAATACCTACTTTATGTGCAGTCACTCTAAGGAATTTATACAAGAGTGGGGGTTGGAAAACTGTAAATATTTTAGGTTTTGAGAGCCAGTATGCTACGTACCCTGCCATTGTAATGCAAAAGCAATGACAAATAACACAGGAAAGAGTAAATGCTGGGAGTGGCTGTGTTTGCAGGCAGTAGGAAACAACCAGGCAGATGTCCATACTAAGAACTGTACGTGAATGTTCATATGCAGCTTTATTTGTAATAGTCAAAAACTGGAAACTACCCAGATTTTCACTAGCAGCTGAATGGATAAGCAGACTGTGGTATATCCATAAAATGGGATAAATCTCAGAATAAAAAATAATGAATTACTGATAAACACAAGATGAATCTTAAAATAATTATGCTGTGTGAAAAAAGCCAGACACCCTCACCCCAAAGAGTACATACTGTATGATTCCGTTTAAATAAAATTGCAGAAAATGCAAACTGTAGTGACTGTAAGCAGAAGGGGTGGGGGTGGGCAGGAGAAAGAGCACAAGGATGCTTGCAAATGATGCTCTGAAAGGGTCACAAGTGTTAAGAGACAGACCTGAGTGAGAGTAAGATCCACTGCTTACTTGCTGCATGATTCTGGGCATGATCAAACCCTCAGTTTTCTAATCTGGAAATTGGGGGAATTGTTTACAAGATTGTTGTAAGGATTAAAGAGGTGAGGGAAATCATAAGTGCTTGCTGCACCCACCAAGCATCAGTTCTCCTTCCTGTTCCTTTTTTGCATAGCAACTAGGTTAGTTATGGCTCTTCAGAGAAACAGATCCAATAGGATGTGTTTAGAGAGAGATTTATTTTAAGGAATTGCCTCAAGCGATGATGGGGGCTAGCAAGTCTGAAATCTGCAGGGCAGGCCTCCAGGCTGGGGACCCAGGGAAGAGCTGATGTTGCAGCCTTGAGTCCGAAGGCAGTCTGGAGGTAGAATCCTTTTTTCCTCGGAGGATCTCAGTCACTTCTCTTAAGGCCTCCAACTGATTGGACGAGGCCCAACTACATTATGAAGGGTTAACTGCTTTACTCAAAGTCCACTGATTTAAATGTTAATCACTGTTAAAAAATACCTAACAGCAACATCTAGACTGGTGTTTGACAAAACAACTGGGCACCATCGCCTGGCCAAGTTGACACATAAAATTAACCATCACCTCAACACTTGAACTATATGAAGAGGAGAATTTTGATGGTTGGCACTATGCTCTTTCAAAGCTAAATAATTTCAGATTCTCCTTCCCCTCCGTAAGCAAGTAAGCAAGTGATTTTTTTTTTTTTTTTTTTTTTTTTTTTTTGCTTTCAGTACTCAGCTCTCTCATGTCTTCCTTTTCAGCGACTTAAAAAAACTTTTCCCCCAGTGATATTAGACCCCAACTCCCACATTTATGGACTTCATTTCCTTTGCATCTTGAAGTGCCTAGACCTTAGAGTTCAACTGACTGCACTGTGTAAAGAACTTGAGTTTGTAATGAAGTACCTGCAGACTTTCAGATGCAAAATGCTTTTCTTTCATGAGGGCTGGACAATTTTATGAGATCTTAGAAAATACAGGATGAGCCCTTGGGCTTCAGCTATGGCTGTATGCTATAAGCCAGACTGCATCAGAGCAAAAGAATTTTAATTCCTTCACAGTAAGGTTTAGTTGCAGCTTGTAAGGCTGTACCTGGGCTGGGAATTTAAATGCTAAGAAGAGGTAAGCAGGTCGCAATTTCATTGCTTCTAAACATGTGACGGCCTTAGGGGCTTCTGATTTATTTATTTATTTGAATGAAGTGTGAGGCCATAAACCCTTCCTGCTTGCAGCCTGGCAGGCCTGGCATGTTTTTGGAAGTGCACCAAGCTGCAGCAAAAAAGTAGGTATTGGGAAGCAGACTAAGCCCCGGTAATTAAAACCATGCTCAGCAAATGCTCCTGATTCCAGGGGTCACATCTGATTTCATCTAAAACATTCTTTTTGGTCCCTTCTTAACCCAATCTTGACTTTTGAGCATTTACATCATTATCAAAGTGGAGGGTGGTGGGGGGAAGGTGGAGTGAGGGTAGACAGAGGAGTGTCAGTGATACACTGAGGGTTCAGAACTGAGTTTTGTTTGTAGTTTGATTCCAGTTGGACGTTTGTAATATAGTATTGGTGAGTGGTGACTATGTGTTATCACTAATGCTTTCTTTAACACTTTCTTTTTTTCTGGGTACTTTGAAAAAGGTAAGAATAAAAATGAGCTGTTTATTATGGGAACCCCTTAGTATTCAGATCCCATATCCAACTCCTATCCTTTTCCAATGGAAAACGTACTCTTTTATTATTCATTTTAGCCAACACACATTTCCAAATGTCAGCAGATTGGTTTTCTTTAACTTTCAAGTATCATCTGTTGGAATTTTACTTGGCCTTTTCCTACATATCTGGCTGTACAGAGCATCGGTTTCACTTCAGGGTAAAGTTTTGTTCAGCACCTGAAAAGTTTGTGGTAGTGAATGAAGACTTTTGCTATCCAAAATGGTCTTGCAGGCTCTGTGCTGCCCTTTGGAGATCTCGAAGGAATCATGTTCAAGTGTCTAATTTGATTAGGGAAAAAAGAAGGGGCCAACAAAGCTCGCTGCAGTGGAATATGTCAGCAATTTATTTTCTCTGTAACAACCAGTGTTATGTTTTCTAAGGTTTAGGTATCTGTTTCTGCATCTACATTTTAGTTTACTATAATTGCATTATCTTTTATACTTTTGTTACTTGGCGGCAGTCCCAGGTTCTTGGTCTATCTATGAAAGAAAATCTTTCATGGGACTGGCAAAAAGAAAGGAAGAGAAGGACAGAGAAATGGAACATAATAGGGCTTTATTACAAAGTGAAGGTACGCACAGAAATGGTGTGCTGGCATCTCTGCAAGGGAGAAATGCACATGCTCCCCCATAATTTTAGGGGGAGGGTTTACATGTTGTTCTGGGATGGGGGTGTTTCTCAGTCCTAACTAAGGAGAGGAATACTCGGCCGTGGGGGAGGCTCTAAGGTAATTAAGCCCTAGTGAGGTAGCATCAGCTTCCTGTCATGCGTCCCTGAGTTTCTGAAGTTTCTGGTCATGTGCAGGAGTCACTTCCCTTTAACCTTGTTCATTCCATCACGGGTGAAAGGTCGAAATGACAGTCATCTGCACTTTTGTTTCTTCTTGGGCCTAGGTTTAGCGGTGGAGCATGCTGATTAGTTGGGTGGTTAAGCTGTTGCCAGCACATTATGAGTCCATTAACTGCCAGGCTAAAAGGTGGGGGGTGCTGATCTGGTCTGAATATTCATGAGCAGCCTCCCTGGGGCATGTGCCTACTCTGTCCCTGCCTCACTTTCACATACATTTATCAATAACTTGGGGAGGAGGAGGAAAGAAATTTGGATGTTTCCATTTTAGTTAGTCAACAAATATTTATTGAGCATGTATGGTGTGCCAAAGAGTTTGTGTGCTGTTGTACTAAAGGAAGACAAAGCATAAGATGCTTGCCTATCTCTGCCTCAGTTTCTCTTCTGGAAAATAAGGTCCAGACAGTGTGGTGCTGGTAAACTAACTCATTCTGAGAAGTGAGGGAAAAATAAGCCGGAATTGCAGCATTTGCCAATTTCAGTGATGTAAATAATCCCACAACGGTCCGTTCAAACTACAAACAAAACATGACTGAACATGGAGTGGAGGACAGACATGCACAATCATCTTGCCCCAGGACGAGCTGACTCCAACACACCACACCACTGGGTCCTGTTCACATGCTATCTTCTCCCCAAATTCATCTCAGCCTCGTCTACTCTCTACCCTCTTTCCCACATATACATCAGAGTTCTTGGCACAACTAGTACAACGCATGTCTTTTGGTGGAATAAATGAATGTTACATAGGAAACGAGCACCCTGAATTTTGAACGCAGCTAAAGGCTATATGCAAATGCACCCTATCTGCAAACTCGTTGACTCTCCTTCTATAAAAAGAGTAGCTGCTCCTACTCTTTTTATATGAAATGGCAGCTCTGTAATTGTGTTCTCTTCCTGGAGTGCTCCTGAGCGACACGCTCATTGCCATGGGTGGAAGAGTGGCCTGTGCCTTTAAGGCTTGCTTTGTGGTTTCCTTAACTTAAACCCTTAAACCAAGCTCTTGAAAGAAGCTACACGAAAAGTAATGATCCTCAAAAATGAGTGCATTGTAACAGCAAAAAAGAAATTTAATTAGCCACCATAATAGCATCGTTTAGGCTTCTTTTTTCTTTTCTTCCTTTTAAAAATAAGTGCAGTGACTAGAAATTGTGGGTTCCACTCTCTTAGTCCCTTCAACTCTTATAACTAGGACAGAATCGGGGTGGGGGTGTGTCTATTCTCTACATTTTCATTTACAAATAGGCTTATCTGATTTTAAAAAATAGTAACAGTAGTAATAATTTTTTAAGTGGCCATTAGGTAGAGAGGAGGGAGTTGTCAAGATGCAGTAATATAGTGTAGACAGGAGTTTGGGTCCCACTAACTATCTGGGTGACCTGCAGCCAGAGTCTGAGTACCCTTGAGTCCTACTTTCTCCCTCTCCATAATGGGACTTCCAGAACCATGGTGACTCTAGAATTTCTGTATTCAAGGAATTTAGGAAGGACTGGTGACAAAGAGATGTCCAAGGTCTTTTAATTGGAGCTTGTGTGATTGGGGTGGTTTGGGGAAGGGTTAATGGAGATGAAGGGAAACAACCTAGGTCCCCACCATGCCCACATGCTGCCATTTTGATTGCATTTCTCTTTCCACAACTGCTGTTGTGACTCTTTTTCTCTTTAAGGCTCCCCTTTGATATCCATCACTGATATTCCTGAACACACGGTTATTAGCAGTTTTGACCTTGAGTAAGTTATTTAACCTAATTGACACTCAGATTCCTCATCTGTAGAATGGGGGCAATACAGTCCCAACCTCAAAGGTGGTTTGGACTGTGGAACAAGGTGATGGATGTGAAGTGCTTAGCACAGAGGCAGACACACATGTTTTTTCATTGAGAAAAACTGTAGGTAAAAGTTCAGAGCAGGACCCTGATGACCCTGTCTGAAAGTAGTTTACAAGAGCAGGTGTGGAGGAAAGCAAGGGGGTTGGCAAGCTCATGAAGCATTTGTGGGGGACACTGTGCCCAGCCCCCAGAGCCCCTTCAGGCCTGAAGGACTTATTTCCCCAGCACTGCAGGAAGGTTGTCCCAGATGTCAGCCCTCAGCAGCAGGGAGCCACTTGCCCAAGGCCACACCCCTCCCTGGGGCACTCTAAGGCTGATGTGGGAATAGAAAAGCCTGAACTCTGACCTCAATTTGGGACAACTCTGAAGGGCCATCCCGGCTTCAGGGCTCCTGTGGGGTTGGCTGAGGCCCTGCTGGACTGCACCATGGCCCAGCCTGCCCTCTGCCTGCTCTGCTCCCTTCCTGTCCTCCACCCACGTGGGTACCAAGACAGCACCCTCACCAACTTCTTGCTCAATACTAGATGTGACCCACAATGGCATTCCAGGCAAAGGGAGTGTGAAGGTTAATTCCAGGTGTTGACTTGTTTAGATTAAGGAATGCCAAGAAACCCGGTAAAGCTATCTTTTTAGGTTTGTCCATGAGGGTGTTTCCTGAAGAGATTAGATGGCAGTCTGAGTGGACTGGGTGGGAAAGACCCACCCTCAATGTGGGTGGGAACCATCCAATCCGCTGGGGGCTTGGAGAGAAAGAAACAGAGAAAAACAGTGAATCACTCTCTCTACCTGCTGGAGCTGGGATATACTCTTCTCTCCTGTCCATGGACATCAGAGCTCAAGACTCTTCTGCTTTTAGGTTCCAGGACTTAACACCAAGAACGCCATAGGCTTCCCTGGTTTTAAGGCCTGCAGACTTGGACTGAGCCACACTGTCTGCATCCAGTTTGCAGACAGCCTGCCATGGGACTCCCCAGCCTTCACAATCACGTGAGCCAATTCCCCTGATAAATCCCCTCTCATATATGTATAACACATCCTATTGGTTCGGTCTCTCTGGAGAACCCTGACTAACACAGGGAGCAACCGGAACACAGGCAGGGAAGGAGGTATGAAAAATCCAGGCAAGGTTTCTCCTGATGACCAAGTGGTGTTTGGTGTGAAGAACATTGTCGTGGGCCCAGAGGTCGCCTTTCGCTGTCTGAGGTTGTCGCCACTGGAGAAGCTGGTGTGGAACACAAGTGATGCCTGGTTCTCAACTGGCCTCTCTGCAGAAGCCTCCGAGACAGAAGGCAAAGGTCCTTCAACTGCATAGAGGGAGGGGACTCAGGGACATGCCTCCTTCTTTGACTGCCCCCACGTTTCTTGCGGGGACAGCTTAATTGAATGACGAAACCTTATGGCACGTTGTCAGTAGACTGCTGGCATCCTCTACGTCTTTTCTTCTCTCCCTGCCCCTCTCCAGCTTTCTTGACATATAACTGACAATAAAAATTATATATATTTAAGGTGCACAATGTGACATTTTGATGTACATATACATTGTAAAATGGTTACCACAATCAAGATGATTAACATAGTTATCCTTTTCCTGGTGAGAATATTTAATATGTACTCTCAGCAAATTTCAGGTATATGATACATTATTTTATACACATATGTATATATTATAATCATCCTGCTGTACATTAGGTCTTCAGAACTTACCCGTGTTATATCTGAAAGTTTGTGCCCTTTGGCCAACATCTCCCCATTTTTCTTCCAGGCCCCCCAAACCCTGGTAACCTCCCTTCTACTGGTTCTATGAGTTCAACTTTTAGATTCCACCTATAAGAGAGATCATGCAGATAAGCATGCGAGAACATTCTCTACGTCTTAAGCCTGGAGGCAGCCGCCCCTTCCTGAATGACACTTGCCTGAGGGGGGTATAGACCCTGATGACTCCCCATCTCCCCCACCCTCAGTGCAGAGGTGATGTGACCCAAAGAGGGGCTTCTTTTCTTTCCCTCTGCATTTTCTTTTGCCCATGTGAACAATCATTAAATAGATCCCAACCATTCCTTTGTGGAGATATTTCTGAATGAGCAGAACTGATCATTCTATTTTAAAAGTAGAATTATTAAAGTAATATAAGTAACTGATGAAACAAGTTCAAATACCAAGAGATAAATAATGAAAAGTCTTCCTCTTACCCCAGACCTCTCTAACCCACTACTCAGAAATAATTACAATGAACAGTTTTATGTCTCTTTCCAGAAATTTCCTAGACATAGTCAAACACATTTGTATATATGCATTTAAAAAAAAATTTTTTTTTGGATCTCTGTATCAGCCAGCTGCCAAAAATAAATAAATGAGTAAATGAATGAATGAATAAGTAAATAAATAAAATGTTTGTTTTTTAACACAAATAAGGTAATACGTTATACACTTTTTTTTTGCTCCTTGCCTTTTTTCCCACTTAATTTTTAGAGTATGTTCCATTGCAGGTAACCAAAAATCAAACTCAAAGTATTCTGCATAATAACAGGATTTGTTGACTTATATAACTAGAAGTTCAGGGAAAGAGCTTGGTTCAGTGTTGATTTAATTCAGCGGCTTAACTGTCAGAGGTCTGATTTCTCTTTCATTCTGCTCTACCTGTCATGATGTCGTTGCTAAGGCTGGCTTCCCATCGTGGCTGCAATATGACTTGCTAACATCCCCAGAGCTACCTACCTACATGCCCATATCTAGGCAGAGAGACAGAGTTATTGAACTTCTCTCAGAAGATCCAGAATCTTTAATTTTAATGTTTTTTTTCCTTCCTAGAGCTTCAAACCAACTATTTTTCACATCTCATTGCATGAAATGGGTCATGTATCCCATCAGAACTAATCCCCTCAGAAAGGGTTGGGGTTACATGAATTATTTAGGCTTGAATCAAGGGAGGACTCACCCCAGAGTGAGGGGTGGAGTTATCCTTTTCCAAGTATATGAGCTGTGAGTTGTCGGTGTTGCTATCCAAGCAAAAAGTAAAATATTTAGCAACATTTTTTTTTTTTTTTCATGTCCGACAACGGATCGCAACCCTCGGTGTCGCTCCCACGCCTCGCTCAGCCAGTGAGTGGGAACCAGTCTGTATGTGGGATCCGAACCCTCAGCGGGAGCACCGCCGCGCTTCCCAAGCGGCGCACTGTAGCAGTGCGCCACCAGGCCGGCCACAACATTTCTTAACATTATGTTATGTACATCTTTTTGTAGTTGAACAACTAGATATATATTATATATATTTCATTTGAAAAAAATAAAATTGTCAGCAAAGATTTAATTATATGGGTAGAACATAATTTATTTAACCAATTCCCCGCTAATGGACATTTATGTGATTTCCAACTGTTTCCTGATACAAAGCAATGCTTCAGTGAATTCTATACATGCAGTTTTGCATACACATGAATTACAGGTATATCTAAATTCCCAGAAGTTGGGTTGGAGAATTTAATCAGCTTACATTTAGTAGCAGAGAATCAAATCCATTCCAGGGGGGAAAGACTGGAGTCTAAACTTTCAGGAATGATTGTCAAAATTACACTGGCAGACTGTTCTACCAAGGGAGCTTAATTGGGAAGTTGCTACACAGATGTCAGCTCCTAGAATCACATCACCATGGAGCCAGAAGCACCAACATCAGGAATCAGTGACGATCAGGAGGCCACTGCTGCAGGTGCCCCAGCATTGCCCTGGACCAGCAAAATGGATGTTCCATGTTCCATCTTTGAACACCCACAAAGCTAGTGACCACAGATATAGCAGGAGCAAAGTGTCAGCCTCGGTTTTGTCTTCCAAATGTTATACAGTATGTGGGTACTTCAAAAAAATTGTGGAAAGGTTCATATTATCTTTTGATTATGTTTTCTACGAACTATTTGAAGTACCCTGGTACTTTGGTTGATGGAATCTAATTTGTATTTGATACCTTATCTTCAAGGGAGTCTGGGAAAGGCCTACTTTCTTGCCTCTGCTGTCAAGAAGGCACACTGAAAGGATGCGATCCCGATCTGCTTGGCCTTTGTTGAGCAGCTCTTTGGGCCAGATTCTGTCCCAGTTAATCCTCTCACATCTCCCCCATGAAGTAAATATCATCTCCAGGCTGGATATTGCGGACAGTGCACATTGGACAGCTCCAAAGGGCTGGCTTCTCTTTTAATTGCTGGGTGCCTGTACATACCAGTTCAATATTTTGAATATCACCCTTAAGCATCTCTATTTTATAGATAAGAAAATTGAAGTTCTAAAGTATTAGGAGATTTCCCCAAGGTCAGGAGGCGAAAGGTAACCAGGGTTGAGACTAGTGGTGTATGGCTTCCACGATCACTGCCTTTTTGTTGAATCAGGCATTTAATACAAAAATTTCTGTATAGTATGGTATAGTTTAATACAGGCTCTGATTTTAAAATGCACTAAAACACATTTCTTAGCATTGGTGACCACATTTCCTGGGAATAAAATTGAGATTCCTTTCTATGACAATGGTCCAGCAGAGCTCAGTCAGGAATGGACATAAAAATACAGCCTCACCTCTGCCCCTGCAGCCCCAGGCCCCTACATGCCACACACTAACATCTCCACAGGCCTTCACTCTTGCTCAGACTTATGGATGAAATACCCTTTTACTGGAGGATATCAGGCTTTGAAGCTACCTCAAGAAAATGCCCCTTCTGGGGAACCTTTTCTGAAACCCTCAGAAAGAGTTATTTACTTCCGCTTGCCTTCTAATTATATCTGTCATACTTCTGAATAAAGGTATAATCTTCTGCATTTCTTGTCCCATTATACTATGATTTCTTAAAAATGACATCTTACTCATTTTTGACATCCTCGGTGCTTGGAATATAATACATAAATGTAGAGGGTGTGGGTTTCCAAGTGGCAGGCTAAAATGGTAAGGTTCTCTGTGTTATATCCGCTTCTTCCACTGTAATCCAAACCTCGTATGATAAAAACCAACATATTGTCAACAATTCTAGAATCTTTAGTAGCTTCTTTTCACAGAGCAGAGGAAGAAGTAAAGTGTAGTGGGATAGAAAACAGCCTTTGGATTGAGACACTGCTGGATTTGAATCCTAGCTCTACCACTTGCTACTTTCATAACTTTGAATGACTTAACCTCCTTCAACCTTAGTGTCTTTGCTGGTAAAGTGGAGATGATAAGAGAGGGTGCTATCCCATAGGCCACGGTGAGCCACACAAAGTGAGATAAGGCACACAAAGCACCTAGCACAGTTCCTGGCACTCAATGTCATCTGGTAGTGATGGCAGAAATAGACAAAGGACAATGGGTAGTACCCCAGTTCTGAAAATAACATTTTCACACTTTGTTCCCAGAAGAAAGCAGTGGTATTGCTTTCAGGTTTTTATTTATGTTAAAATGTCAGGATTCAAGAATTTACCTTAATGGGTGAAATGTATTTTTGATATTATGATATTTATGTATTGGTTTTGATCCTTGGTTCCTGGCTCATGCTATTCTGTGACCTTCTCTTGCCCTCATTTCACCTTCTGCTCTTTCTCTCCGAGGCAGGAAGTTCTCTGACCTGCCTTTCAGGAGGGGCCCTACCCAATACTCACAGAGAGGCCCAGAAGAACCTGGACAGACAGTCCTGCTGGGTTTCCCCACTCAGGCTGTTAGCGTGACATCAGACCCTTTTTGTCCAGTCACACTTCTTCATGGTTGTCCTATGTAATGAAGCTTCCATAAAAACCCAAGAGCATAGGGTTTGGAGAGCTTCTAGATAACCGAACACCTGGAGGTTCCTAGAAGGTGGTGCACCCGGGAGGGCATGGAAGCTCTGTGCCCTTTACTCCATACCTCGTCCTATGTTTCTGCTTCTGTATCCTTTATAATATCCTTTGTAATAGATGGGTAAACGTAAGTGAGTGTTTCCCTGAGTTGTGCGAGCCACTTGGCAGACTAATAGAATCCAAGGAGGGAGTTATGGAAACCTTGATTTGTAGCTGGTTGGTCAAAAGTTCCAAAGGCCTGGACTTGCAACTGGCATTTGAAGATAAGCGGGGGCAGTCTTGGGGACTGAGCCCTCAAGCTGGGGGATCTGATGCTGTCTCCAGGTAGATAGTGTCAGAATTCAATTGGGAGACACCCCGTTGGTGCCCCACTGTGGAATTGGTTGTGGAGAGAAAACCTCCACACATTTGGTCACAGAAGCCAAAAGGTAGTCTTGTGTGCTGATAAGTGTGCTGTGAGAGCAAAGGGGAAACAAACAGTGTGTGTTTTCCCACTCATTCAGTATGGCTCATATGTCTGGAATAATCATTAGAAATCAAGACGCACCAACCACCATCCATTTGTGTGGAGAAATGGATGAGGATGTTTTTTCTCACCTCCCCTGCAGCTGGTTGCTAGGTAGAATCACTCTAGGAGGTTAATATTGTGATCCTTGGATAAAATAAAGATATAACTTACAAGAAATGGGAGCACAAATAAAACTACAGCTGGGTAGGGAGTAAGGAAGGAAAATGTTCAAAGTAGAGATTCTAAAGTTCCCTGGTACTAAATAGGCTCTGAGATAGGGACCTGGGATGGTTTTTAAAACTATGAATAGTTTTATTTTTCCAGCAAATGGTAACTCATTGAATTTTACCTTTTAAAATTTTTAAAAAGTTTAACTTTTTTAAAAAAAATTTAACATTCACTTTTGCATATTTGGAGGGTACAGTGTATTGTCTCAATACATGCATATACTGCACAGTGATTAACTTGGGGTAGATTGCATAGTTTTTTACCTGTTAGTCCTCATAGGTTCTTAGCCGAATGTCTTTGTTATCCCTGTTATAAAAGACAGATCAACAAGAGAAAACAAACAGAAATGTATTAACATGTATTTCATATACACATGGGAGACACCCAGGGAATGAGTCGTTCTCTAAGAGGTGGTTTTATATTCCAACTTATGTAGCATCTTCCACAAAGACCAGTGTAACTTTAGAGAAGTGAAAAGACAAAGGAAAAGGACTTTGAGTCTCTAGGGGAGGCAACTTGTGGGAAGGCAAGTGAATGGCAGATAAAGTCTAGTTAGTAAAGCTTGTTAATTGGATTCCTCTGGTACCACCTCCAGGGTACAAAGTTGTCTTCAGTGGTCAACCTTTGTTATCCCTGGTATAGGAGAAGGGTAAAAACCTTTTGTCTTTTCAAATCTATATCCTGCTCTTAGGCAAATAGAGGGAGAGCAGAGAATGTTCCTGTATCTGCTTCTTGTTAATTGCCTTCAGCCTGACAATGCTTCATATTTTAGGGTGGCATATTCTGGTCTTCCACAGGCATACAACTTCCCATATCTTTCACCTTATGGGGGTTTACAAAGCACCACTCAGATGCAAGGAATTTGGTATTAGCAAGCTTCAGGGGCATCAACCAACTCCTCCCTGTCCCTCCCATGGCATCGTGACCTGAGAGTGTTGCCATCCCGGAGGCAGAACCAGACAGGGTGATAACTCAACTTTCTGTCCAGGACAGGAAGTAAATGAAATTGAAAAGTAAATTGAAAAATGTATATCCTGTATTTTCTTTAACCTCTGTACATTTATTCTTAAGTTTGAAAAAATGTTTCTAAAATAAGATGCATTCCTGAAACCTCAAATTTAAAAATGAGTATGTGTTATTTTTACAAAAAAGAAAAAATATTTTATTAAACCTTTAGTATTCCTCATTTTGTTTCTCTCTCTCTCTCTCTCTCTCTCTCTCTCTCTCTCTCTCTCTCTCTCTCGTGTGTGTGTGTGTGTGTGTGTGTGTGTGTGTGTGTGCGTGTATTTTAATGCATATTTGTGTGGGTGTGTAGCACTGAAAATCCTTCATGAAATGAGGCAGGATATACTTGAATATATTTATATGTTTCATCTAATCCTTGCCACAATTTTATGAAGTGGGCTCGGTAGCTGCCTTTTACGTATGAAGTAACCTAGAATCAGAGTTCAAGCAAGCTGCCTATCTCACAAAGCCAGAAGGTGCTAAGCCAGGATCCAAACTCAAATCCAACCCTACCACTCTCAAGTTCAGGATGGGGCAGGAACTTAACCACGAGGCAGCCTTCCCCGGTAGCTTCACTGTGCCACAGAGGAAAAAGGATGGTCCCCAAAGCTGACCTGGGCAGACAGATGTGCTAAGCACTTGAACATCAGTGAGGCTGACATTTGCACTTGACCATTTTATTTACGAAAAGAGCAGGTAGAGCTGGATATAGTAGATCGGACTCAGGTAACTTTCAATCTGGAAAGAAAGGATGATGGGTCAGGAAAAAGGCATTCAGGATGCTTGACAAGAAGCCCAGGAAGGAGACTAGCCCTCCTGGCTGGTTATCTCATCTGAGCCCTTTAGCTAAGAACCAGGAATTTGAATTTCAAAGTTCCTGTTGTAGATGAAGCAGTTGGACCACCCAGTCATTTAAGGACACCTGGGTAGATGTGTAAGTTTGCACATCAATTGGTGAAAAGTGTGGAAAAACCTTTCATCTTTGGCTTTTATTCATGGAATCCTCTCCCTTGGCCCCAAACTTGCTAATTTGTTCTCCACCAAAAAAAAAAAAAACATCACCAGGAAATTAGGACCCAGCCCCTGGTGCAGGTGTTAGTGATATTGTGTTCATCGAAAACAAACCCCACCTAAACTTCTTTATGGTTTGGGCACTTGTGAATACCACAGATCTTTGCAGAAGGAATCTTCCATTTCTGCATTTCAAGGCTGACCAATGAAATGCAAACTCTTGTTTTTTGAGGGTCCCTCCCAATGGATTTCAAACTTCCTTTTGATCTCCGCCTGCCTCTCTCCCAGCCTCATTCTCAAAATGCTCACTTTTCCTAGAAAGTGATGCTCTTTTGCATATGGTTGTCCACAAGCTATTTTTCCTTCCTGACTTTCAGTAAAGCTGGGAATTAGGTATTGGTGTCGGAGATTCCTTTAGCTCTGTTGGGGGTATTTATGGAGGATTTAGGTAACATAGCTATCGAAGCTGTCAAGCAAGTTTTCAGAAAAGTCTTCCCTAGTCACACATCCACTCACTATGGAGACAGGCGGTTTATTTCCTATTTTCCCAAATATGAGAATGTGTCATCAAAAATGAGCAGCAGCAGAAGAAAAACAAGTCCCTAAGGTCTCTGCAAATGGCTGCAACAGAAAGCGTGCTATTTTATTTAATGTTTTTTAAAAGAAACATATTAATATAACATGTTGAAATATTCTCAATACCTAATCTGAAAAGGGCAACTGCACCTCTACATTTTGCTTTCAAACCAGTGAAACAGAGTATTCTTGGAAGAATAAATTATCTTTCCCAAACCCGGACATACGTGATTCCTTTTAAACTCGCTGCCTCCCAATCGTATCTGCAGCAGAGTCTTAACTTGGGTTTCAGAAAGACTCTGAAAAGTCATGCAAATGTTTGCAGTATATGGGTGCACTCGGCATTATTCTAGAGACCAGGTTCATGGATTTCATCGGGTTTTTTAAGGGATTCAAACCCCAAATGTTTTACATTGCATGATTTAATGCAGCATTGAAAAGAACTTCTTCGGATGAACTTGGCCTGTGCTGTATTGATTAGACCTTGGGAAAGGGAAGGGCAGAGATAGGTCCTTCAGCATGATTCAGTCAGTCAGTCAACAGACTTCTAACAAGGATTTTTTTCTGTGAAAGGCAGGAAATTTGATTGTCTCTCTTTTAGGAATCACAATCACTAATGCAATTGTTAACTACAAATTACTCAGCCCCTTTCAAGTTTCTGGCTGTAGCATTGAAGCCTAGAGCCTTCCAATTCCTGGGGGAAACTACCTGCTGTGTGATGAAGTGCTCATTAGTTGATGTGTGTAAAGTGCTTTGATGATGTGAAGAACCAGAGTGCTAGCAGAAAGCATCATCAACCTCCTTAAACTTTCTTTGTCTCCTTTTACTAAAAGGCAACTTTTCAGCCCATGACGAGGCACCCCAAATACAGACCTTGCTTTTGAATCCTCATTATCCGTAAGTGCTCCACCTGAATAGGGGTGGTATCTTTTTTCCTGAAAAGGGGGTAAAAACTTGACTCTAATAAGAGGCTTAGTTTATAACAGGTGCTTCCCTCTATTAAACACAATGGCAGCTTTTATACGGCAATGCTTAAAACAAGTTAAAGCCTAGAGTGTTTGGTGATAAATTAAATCAGAGGATCTGCAGGCTGGATGCCCCAGTGCATTTGGGAGGCTGGCTACTGGCAGGGGGATCTGCACAATGCCTGGGAAGCCTCCGCAGGGGATAAAAGGATCAGAATTTACAATCTAGTAGGGTGTCAGATAAGCTCACAGATAATCACAATATAAATCAGGATGTATTCCCTTAGAGCTATAGGAGAGACTCAAAGAACAGGAAGAGGATTAGAAAATGGGACAATTGTACTTCATGGATTGAATCAGGAGTAGTTTCACGATAACAGTGGCTTTAGAAAGAGTAACCACAAATTATAACCAACATTCATTGAGTCCTCCCTCTGTACTCCTTGAGCTAAATCCTTTACATGCATCATGTCATGTAATGGGCCTTGACTGATAGGGAGGGTTGTGCCAGGTAGTTATGGCTGGGGATGGCCTTGATCAAGGGGAGAGCAAGGACAGGAGCCGAGGGTTTCTGCTCAAGCTCTTCTGTCCACCTTTCATCACTCCTTTCTCGATTCTTTACATATGATGAATATGAATTTTTTGTTTTCTGCTAGCTTCTATTGATTACACTAACATGTACTAAGAGCATAAAAAATTATTCTCTCAATTTTTACTTTAATTCCTGATCATAATGGCCTCATGGATTGCAGTGGCAGCTCGAGCATTCATGTGCAAAGGGGCTGAGGATGGTAGAGCACTTGATTAGATGAGACATTTGCCCAGCCACCGTGCCACGTTTAGTTTATTTGCATTTGCCTGCATTGGATCCTGGACCAGAAAAAGGACATTAGTGGGACAATGGATGAAGGGTTTATGAATTAGTTCATTATATCGTATCAATGTTAATGTCCTGATGTCGATAACTGTATAGTGGTTATGTAAGAAGCCAATATTTGGGGAAACTGAGTCAAGAGTATGAGGCAACTCATTATACTGGTTTTGCGACTTTTTGTAAGCCTAAAATGATTTCATAGTGAAGAGTTAAAAGTAAGAATAAATACAAATAAAGAAAGTAATTTATGTGGTTTTGGAGTGGTCAGGTGGAATGGGGTGAAGGGAATTGAATTGAATTCCCTTGATTCTATCCCCGCTGGAATGCTTGTGGAAAGCAGAGTCCCAGGCACCAGAAGAGTCAGGAAAGGGGTCTGAGAATCTGTATCTGGACAGTCTTCCCCAAATAATCCTTATAAAGAGGTGAGTTTGGTAGATAGCGTTATCTTACGTATTCCTCTAATTTCCCTGCCAAGTGAGAAAGTATTATCCCTAATGTCAGGAAGACGAAATTGAGCCCAGGGGAGGTTAATTTGCCAGAAGCCCCAGGTTTTGTAAGTGGTGAAGCTGGAATTCACTGTTTCTCCCTCTCCTAACCCCTCTAGTAAAGCTTCTCCTAGGACTCTTCTGTAAGCTTGTGTGATATTTATATGCTCACCTTTTCCAAAAACTTCTGGCAGGCACCTATTGTGTAACAATTCTCCATCCTACCCATCTTGCCAGCGTCTAACAGGATGCCTAACACATAGTAGGGGATGCTCTTTATATCCTGATTGGACCATCAGGTGGCTTTGATCTCATCTGTCATCATGTATGTGGGTCCCATGCAGGGGATACAATTTTAAATAGCTGCTTTTGATTTGGAAAACTCTTGGATTTATAGCTTTTCCATTTCAAGTAATTTTTTTTTCTGTTGATTTTAATTAAATTTGAGGCACATGCACACATACACATAAGTAGAATTAATTTATCTACTTTCAAATATTACTTAAAAGTTTTAAAGTATAACTTTAAGTGATGTAGAAGCCAGGGGCAGGCTTCTCTTTAAAATTATTTTGAATCCCAGAACCATTTCTGGGCTTTTATTCTCTCCTGATGTAGAGGCCAGAGGCCTGATTTGCAGGTCACTGGAAACAGCAAGGCGGGGTGCTCCATGCATTGTTGAGATATTTCTTATGAAGTTGACCAAACAGGAGCTAAAGTTCTGGACCATTGCACTCCCAGGGACTACTGCTGTGTTTCTAAAAGAGGAAAGACAAGCTGTATGAGACTTGATTGGAGGGAGTAATCCCAAAATACAGCACCTTGGCACTGGAGAACACAGCAGAAACAGGAAGCCTACTCTTACCTTCCCTTCGCCCTGCTCCCATGAAGCACATCATAAGACCCTCATTTCAGAGGTTGCCTGCCCTATACTCATAGGAAAAGAATATCTTTATCTCTAAAGGCACAGGCGCACAGAGAAGAATCTGAACCAACAGACCATGCTGAGCCTCCCCTCCCTAGTTTATTACCATTAGATCATACCCCCTTTGTCCAGTTATATTTCGCCATGACTGCCCACTTTTCATCTGATTTAGCATAAAAATACACAAGTTTCCCTGTTTCTGTGGGTCTTCATTTCCTTATGAAGGCTCCTGGGCGTCATGTAAAACTTGTATTTAATAAATCTATAGGAGCAAGAAGAGAAGAAATGCATTTCATCACTTATAATCGTGTTTTATAATTAACTACTATTTCTTTTTCTGCCAGAGAATACCATGTTATCCTTTCTACAGTATTTCAGAATATATTTATAGGCATTATTTTTAAGTCTTATATTCTAAGAAGATTAAAATGATAAAAGTATGGGGTTCAGAGACTGATAGACCCGGGTTGAAATCTAAGCTCCATTGCTTACTGGTTATAGGATTGGATAAGTCACATAACACCTGCTGGCTCAGTTTTTTTGCTGGTGACGCAGGGGCCATAGGACTCACTCTCACCCCCACTGTTGTGGCCAGATTTAATTAAATGATGAGTTTAAAAGTGCTCTGCACCATGCGTTGGCTCTCATGAGAGTCACCCACTGCTAAATGGCACAACCTGCAGTAAGACGCCTCCACTGGCCACGGTCCTTTTCGCCCTGTCAGCATGTAAACTCCAAGCACCCACCATGCTCCCCTGGTTCCCTGGCTAACTCGGGTACCCTGGTTCCTTCTGTTCTCAGTGACTCAGAGGACGCTTAGAGTATAGGGGAGGAAAAATTCTTTCCTCGCCCACCATAGCTGAGACCCCTATAAAAAAAAGATTAACAAGAGAAAAGCATACACATTTATTTAATAAGTTTTACATGGCACAGGAGACTTCATAAGGAAACGAAGACCCAAAGAAACAGGGAAACCTGTGTATTTTTCTGCTTAGGTTTCGTGAAAGGTGGATAGCTGTGGAGAAATATAGTAGGACAAAGCGGGGTATAATCTAACAGTAATAAACTGGGGGAACTTAGCAAGACCTGTTTGTTCAGATTCTTCTCTGTGTCCCTGTGACTTCAGAGATGAGGATGCTTCTTTCTGGGTATAGAGAGGGCACCTTGTCAATGAGGGTCTTGTGATCTACTTCAGAGCAGGGGAGAAGGGCAGGAGAAGGTCAGAGAGACTTTTCTGTTTCTGCTATTTTCTCCAGTGCCAAGGTGCCATCATTTGGGTAGTGTGTCCTGAACCCCATCACTAGTGCTGGGTCTGCTCTCCCTTAGCTCTAAACAATGAATCCTGTGCTAAAGTGTTCACGGTTAATGATGACTTCGATGGGTCACCCCTCTCTGGTTATGACATGACTTGTCCAAAGACATGCAAGAACATAGTAATAAAGCAGGGGCTAGAGCTCAGGGTTCCTTGTTTCTTAAGCCAGGCTGGGGCATTGTATGCCCCCTTCCCATTCATCTGGGGCCCCAGAATGCTGTCCTGCAGTCCCTGTATTTTGTCTGAGCTGCAATGGCTGAACCCCTTGACCCTATTGACAACTTTGAATATGCTTTGGGTTTGGGATTCAGCTTGAATACTTTTGGGGACTGAAAGTTCCCTACATTGGGTGGCTTTGGTTTTTGTATTTTTCTTTTTCTTTTCCTTAAAGCAGTAGAATGCTTTAAAAGGGACAGCATATCAGCAGTAGCCTGGGCCTCATATCTTTACATTTATTTTGCTCTTAACTGTGCTTTGAGGAATTGGAGAAAATGCCAATTCCTGCACTGCAGTGCAACATATTGTGATAGATGCTGCTTCTGAGATCCCATATGCTTCATATTGCCATGGAAAAAGCACTGGCATTGCAAAATTTTTTTTCTGTAAATTTCCCCAGAGATTGAATTGAATTTCTTTGGTTGTTTTTACAGCAACATTGTCTCATCAAGGAAAGACAGAGAAGGAGAGAGAGAGAGAGAGAGAGAGAGAGAGAGATTGCACATTAACAAGGGGAGTGGGTTTTAATGCCACTTGTGTTAAGACAGCAGCTTGGGGGATGTGGCCCCAGAGTGCTCCTGGTCCCAATTCTACTAATATGTGAACAGACTAGTCTTGGAATAATAGAAAAGCAGTGAATTTAGAAGGAAGCCACAATTCCTGACTTGACTACCTATCAGCTCTGAATCTGGAGCAAGTGTATCAATTAGGTTTTGCTTATATAATTTAGTGAGTCAAACTTTTTTTTAAAAAAAGTTCTCGCTGGGGCCGGCCCGGTGGCGCACTGGATAAGTGCGCCACTTGGGAAGCGCGGCGGCGCTCCCGCCCGAGGGTTCGGATTCCACATACCGACCGGTTCCCGCTCACTGGCTGAGCGAGGCACGGGAGCAGCACCGAGGGTTGCAATCCTGTTGCCGGTCCCCGGTCCGGTATGGGGGCAACACTGCGGGTTGCGATCCGTTGCCGGACACGGAAAAAGATAAAAGACAAAAAAAAAAAAAGTTCTCGCATTCTGGTCTGGGATGGCTCTACCAGGGCTGGATGGTCCAAGGTAGCCTCACTCCTTATGTGTCTGTTGGTTGGGGTGATGTCAGCTGGGGTGACTTGGCCACATGCCTCCATCATCCAGCAGGCCGGCCCCAGCTTGTCCCCGTGGTGGTGGTCATGGGGTTGCCAAGAAGACTTTCTAAGCCTCTGCTTGTGTCGCCTTTGCTAATATCCTACTTGGCCAAAATAGTCACACATCTAACCCCACATTTAAGGGGCAGAAAAATAGACTCTGGTATTGATGGCAGGTTTTGAAAAGTCGTGTTGTAAGGGATGGTAGACACAATCTACTACAGCAAGTAAACTGTGCTCTGTGAGCCTGGCTGCCCTCAAATTTAAAATGGATGAGCACTAGATACCGAGAAATTAAAATATATCATTCCAATATGAACCCTTGACCCCGTATGCCTCCCCTTTTCCCATCCACCTGCTCTTTCCTACTCTTTCCTGTCTCGCTGAGTGACACCATTGTCTTCCTTTTGGCTGAAAGACCTGGGGGTCTTCCTTGAGTCGTCCTTCTCCTTATCCCTGGTATCGATCAACAAGAAAGATCTATGATGCTAGCTCTGAATAAGATGCCGACCTGCCCACCTCTCTCCCTGCTTCTGCCCTTTCTCCCTCAGCAAGGCTGATCTTTCCTCTTCCTGAAACAATGTTCCTGCAGATACTCATGTGGTCCCTGCCCTTATGCTCCTGGCTCAAGGTCACATTTGGAGTGAGGTTGTCCTTGACCACCAGATGTTAATTGTGAACCCCTTGCTTTATTTTCTCTCCTTCATGCTTATCACCAAGTCACTTATTTTTTAATTGTCTGCCCCACCGGAATTTCAGTGCCACAAGGGCAGAGTGATATTTATTTGGTTGGTTCACTATTGAATCACCAGTGCCTGTAACAGTACCTAGAACATAATTAGCAATATCAATTTCTTGAATAAACAAAGAAGGAAGATTTTAAGGAGTGTATTTACTGTGTTTTCTAAACCAAAGAATGGCCTGTTTCCTTGTGCAAAGGCCCCGAGGCACCTAACTCAGTCCTAAAGACTCAGAGAAAGTTACCAGAGAAGTGACATCTAAGACCTAAAGGATAAGTGATAGTAAAGGAGGTGGTACGAGAGAGGACAGAGCAGGGTAGCGAAGTGGACAGATGGCTCACTGGGGATAGACCCCTACTTCTATTTATTCTTTATAAAAAATAAAATAAGCTTTGCTCATTTTTAATGTACTGATAGTACTAGAGTCCTCAGTAAGTCCCTGTGTGAGGCAGGTCTACCTGGGTTCCACAACATGGAGAGCTTGCAAACATTCATTTATTTGCTGTTTTTTTTTTTTTTTTTTACCATATCCTGACTCACTGAGGGTTTCCTGTGTCCAGCTGTATTATGGCTATTTTAACTGGTTTTAACTAAATTAAATGGACAAGCCATTTGGGAAGATTCTTGCTAAGAAACTGATTGTACTGAAGGCAATACAGTATAGTAGTTCTTCCCCATCCATGGTTTCAGTCACCTGTGGTCAGCTGCAGTCCAAGACAGGTGAGTACAATACAATAAGATATTTTGAGAGACAGAGAGAGAGAGAGAGAGAGAGAGAGAGAGAGAGAGAGAGAGAGATTACATTCACATGGCTTTTATTATAGTAGATAGTTATAATTGACCTATTTTATTATTAGTTGTTGTTGTTAATCTCTTACTGTGCCATATATATACACACACATGAGTATAATATCCAAGGGTACTTCAAAAAGCTCATGGAAAAATAGAATTAAAAGATAATATAAGTCTTTCCATGAGCTTTTTGAAGTACCATTGCACAAATATGCCCAATATACAGTGTGTTTATAAGGAAAATGCATGGTAGGATTCAGTGTTATCACAGTTTCAGGTATCCACTGGGGGTCTTGGAACATATGCCCTGTGGATAAAGGTGGACTTGGGTACTGTTAAAGCAAACACAAAAGAAAACCAAGAGACTAGAGCTGGTATTACACCGCCTCCTGAAAACAATGACAAACTAATCAGATCAGACAGAAAGAGAGAAATGGAGATAATAAAATTGCATTTGTCAAGACAACTCGGAAAATAAATTTTCATCAATTATTGTTAATAATTCTGAACACATTATGCCTAAGCTATTAGCAAACCAATGGTATGAGACATCATGTTGGAGAAAATATAAAATATTGTTCATTGAAAATTATATCTTATTTTAGCTTCTTTATTGAGGTATCATTTACAGATAATAAATTACACAGATCTTCAGTCTTTGGTTCAATTAGTTTTGAACAATTGTATATAATTGTGTAATAACCTCCTCAAACAAAATATAGGATATTTTCATCAACCCAGCAAATTTCCTTATTTATGCCTCCTTTGAGTCAATTCCCCTCACTTTGAATCAACCATTTTCTGACTTTTCTCACTATAGATTACTTTTTTCTTTTCTTGTACTTTATGTAAATGTAATCATATAGTATATCTCTCTCTCTGTGTGTGTACTTGACTATTTTTTTTTTTGCTGAACATGATGTCTGTAAAATTCATCTGTGTTGTTTTTATCAATAGTTTGTTCTTTAGTGTTGCTAACCATGTTTCACTGTATAAATTTACCACAAATTTAAAATTAATTCCCCTATTGATGGATATTTGTGTTGTTTCGAGTTTTTAAGCAATTATGAATAAGGCTGCTATGAACATTCTTGCATAAGTTTTAATGGACATTTGACTTTATTTCTCTTGTATGAACACCTGGCAGTAGAATTGCTAGATCAGTAGGTGAAGCTTTAACTTTATAAAAGAGGTTGTAGCATTTTACACTGACACCAGGAATGCTGTTTATCCTTACCTTCATCTCTATCCTTGCAGGTTATCAGCTTAAGGCTGTTTTCATAAAATAAGTGGGTAAGTGTCCCATCTTTTTCATTGATTTCTACTATGATCTTTCCATTCTTCTACTTTCTTAGGGTTTAATTTGGTCTTTTTTTTTCAAGTTTAAAAATTAGGTAATTGATTTTGAGTTTTCTTCTTCTTATATAAGAATTTTAGATATCATTTTGCTGCAAATTGCCTCCCGCAATTTTTGATATATTCTAATCTCACTCAGTTCAAAGTATTTCCTAATTTCACTTTTTATTTATTTCTCTACTCATAGATCATTTAGAAATACATTGTTTAATTTCCAGTTATCAAGCAGCTTTTCTCAATGTCTCATTGATCTTAATTTCTAACTAAATATCATTGTAGCCAGGGAGTGAAATGTGTCCACATGAAAGTTTTGAAATATATTTAACTTGTTTTATGGTGATTTTTAAGAACATTTTGTCTAGGTTTTATAACTGTTATCTGAAGGAAGGTTATTCCAATGAAGTTGTTTCACCTGCCTTAGTTCCTTGTTGCTGTGTAGCAAATCACCACAATTTAGATGGTTAAGACAACACACATTTATTATCTCACAGTTTCCGTGTGTCAGGAGTCTGAGCATGACTTAACTGGGTCCTTTGCATGGGATTCCACAAAGCTGTAATTGAGGTTGTTGGCTTGGTCTACAGTACTTTCTGGACCTCTAGATCCCCTTCCAAGCTCATGAATTGATATTCAATTGTTGGCAGAATTAAGTTCCCTGATGTTGTAGGATTGAAGAGTACATTTTCTAGAGGCGATATGCAGTTTTCTGCCATGTGGTACTCCCCATAAGCAGTCCATTACATGGCAGTTCTCTTCTTCGAGGCTAGCAAGAGGAGTCTCTCTCATGCATGCTAAAAGAACATATGGATAGACAGATAAATACATAGAAAGGTAGATATAGAGAAAGAGATATATGTGCATACAAACATATATATTTATATATGCATTTGTACATACACACACAGAATAACCTAATTTCAGGAGGGACATCCCATCACCTTAACCATATTTATTGGTTAGAAACAAGTCACAGATTCCACTTATACTCAAGAAGAGAGGATTAGACAAGGGTGTGGTTCATTGGGTGTCAACTTAGAATCCTGCCTACCATGAGCACCCCATGATCTCTTTTGTAGATGAGCACCCTGACTTAGCAACCAGCAACACCCCAGGGCACTCGAGGGTAGGAGATAATACAGAGTGTAACACCAGGGGACCGAGATCATGGAGGGCCATCTTAGAGTTCTGCCTACCACACCATCATTACAAGAAGGCAGAGCTCTCCTTTGCTTTGTAAAAGATTTTTGCTAGATACACAATTCTATATTGGTAGATTCGTTTTTCTTTTAACACATAAAAGATACCGTTCCATTGTCTCTAAGCTTCCTTGTTTCTGATGAGAAGTTAGTTGTGATACATATGTTTTATATTGTGGTAATGTTTCTAATGGATCTTTTTTTCTCAGGCTGCTTTTATGATTCATTCTTAATCTCTTGTTTTCAGCTGAACAACTGACTATAATGTGATTGCCAGGTGATATTTTTTAAAAAATTATCCTACTTTGGGTTCAATCAGCTTTTAGATCTGGAGGTTAAAGTATGTGAATTTTTTACATTAAACTTTTTATTTTGAGATAATTGTAGATTGACATGCAATTGTAAGACATAACACAGGAGACCTTGTGTACCCTTTACCCATTTTATCCAGTGGTAGAATTTTGTAAAACTGTAGCACAACATCAACATCACAGCCAGGATCATGACTTTGATACAGTCAAGATACAAATTGTTTCATCATCCAGAGATTCTTCAGGTTTTCACTTTCAAAACCATACCTACCTTCCTCTCACACCATTCTCTCCTTAACCCCTAGCAACCACTAATCTGTTCCCCATTTGTGTAAGTTAGTCATTTCAAGAATATTACATAAATGAAATCAAAAAGTATGTAACCTTTCGGGATTGGCTTTTTTTTTCACTCATCAATAGTTTTTATTGCTGAGTAGTATTTCTTCCTATGACTGTACCACTCTGGTTTAACCATTCACATATACAATTTAAGGTATCTGGGTTGTTTCCAGTTTTGGTGTATTACAAATCAAGCTACTATAAACATTTATGTACAGGATTTTGTGTGAATATAAATTTTTATTTCTTTTGGATAAATGTCCAGGAGTGTAATTTCTGGGTTGTATAGTAGTTACTTGTTTAGTTCTTTTTAACGATCTTCATGAGTAACAATAAAATTTTACATTTCCACCAGGAATAATCCTGCTTCTCTGCATCCTTGCCAGCATTTGGTGTTGTCACTGCTTTTTATTTTAACTTGGTTAAAATTTCACTGTAGTTTTAATTTTCGTTGCCCTAATGGCTAATGATGTTGAGCATCTTTTCATGTACATATTTGCCATCTGTATATCTTCTTCAGTGAAATGTCTCTTCATGTATTTTGCCCATGTTCTAATTGAATTATATGCCTTTTTTACTGTTGAGTTTTGAGAGTTTTAAAAAATATATTCTAGATGCTAGTCCTTTGTCAGATAGGTGGTTTGCAAATATATTCTCCCATTTTTTTTTTTTTTTTTGTCTTTTGTCTTTTTTCCGTGTCCGGCAACGGATCGCAACCCTCAGTGTTGCCCCCGTACCGGACCGGGGACTGGCAACGGGATCGCAAGCCTCGGTGTTGCTCCCGCGCCTCGCTCAGCCAGTGAGCGGGAACCGGTCTGTATATGGGATCCGAACCCTCGGATGGGAGCACCACCGCACCTCCCAAGCGGCGCACTATCCAGTGCGCCACTGGGCCGGCCCTATATTCTCCCATTTTTAGGTGGTCTTTTCATCCTTTTTCACAGAGCAAAAGTTTGTAATTTTGATGAAGTGAAATTAATCAACTTTTCCTTTTATGGATTGTGCTTTTGGTATCAGGTCCAAAAACTTCTTTCCTAACCCTAGATCCCAAAGATTTTCTCCTATGCTTTTTTTTTCCGCCTAAGAGTTGTATACTTTCACATTTAATTCCATAATTAATTTTGAGTTAAGTTTTGTATATGATGTGAGACTTAGGCTGAGATTAACTTTTATGCCAATGCATGTTCAATTGCTCCACCATTTGTCGAAAAAGCTATCTTTCCACCATTGATTTGGTTTTGCACCTTTGTCAATAGTCATTTGGGCATATTTGTATGGGTCAATTTCTGGGTTTTCTATTCTGTTCCATTAGTCTATGTGTCTATCTATATGCCATTATTACATAGTCTTGATTACTGTAGCTGTGTAGTAAGTTTTGAAATGTCATAGACTGATTCTTCCATTTTGTTTTTAAAATTGCCTTAGCTATTCTAATTCCCATGTTTTTCCATATAAGTTTTAGAATACTTTTGTCTATATATACAAATATCTTGCTAGCATTTTGATAGAAATTGTATTAAATCTGTATATCAGTTTGGAAAGAATTGACATTTTTGCTATGTTGTGTCTTCACCCTGTAAACATGTTATATTTCTCTGTTTATTTAGTTATTTGATTTCTTTCATTAGCATTGTATAATTTTCATCATATAAGTCTTGCCCATGCATTGTTTGTTTTATACTTAAGCAGTTTCTTTCTGTTTAATCTACTATAAATGGCATTGCTTTTTTAGTTTTGTTGTTTACGTGTTCATTGATACTATAGAGTACAGAATTGGTTTTTGTACATTTCTCTTTTATCCTGTTACCTGGCTGACCTCACTTATTAGTTCTAGGAATTTCTATTAAATAGAAATTCTTAAATTTTCTATGTAGAAAATCATTTCATTTGCAAATAGGAGAATTCTTACTTTTTCTTATCTAATTTGTATACCTTTTATTTCATTTTCTTTTCTTATGCCCCTGACTAGAACTTCTAACATAGTGTTGAATAAAAATAGTAAGAACAGACATCCTTGCCTTGTTCCTGATCTTAACAGGAAAGCATTCAGTTTTTCACCATTAAGAATAATGTTATCATTTTTCTTTGAGATGCTGTTTATCAAGCTGAGGAAGTTCCTCTCTATTTCTATTTTTCTGAGAGTGTTATCATGAATGAGTATTGAACTTTGTGTAACTCCTTTTCTGCATTAAATTTCAGGATCATGTGATTCTCATTCCTTAGTCTGTTAATTTGGTGGATTATGGTAATTGATTTGCAAATAATGAGCCAGCCTTATAAAACTGAAACTCCACTTGGTCACAGCGTAAAATTCTTTTTATATATTGTTGAATTCTATTTTGTTAACAATTCTTGTCTATATTTATGAGGAATATTGGTATTACCTTAACCAGACAAAGACAGTAAAAAAATGAAAACTCTAGTTTTAAGATAATACAGTCATTCCTTGGTATCCACAAAGGATTGATTCCAGGAACCCCTGAGAATACCCAAATCTGTGGATGCTCAAGACTGTTATACAGAATGATGTAGTGTTTGCATATAACCTACACATCTTCCTGTATACTTTAAATCACCTCTAGATTACTTATAATACCTAATACAATGTAAATGCTATGTAAATAATTGTTATGCTGTATTTTTAAAATTTGTATTATTTTTTATTATATTGTTATTTTTTTTTCTTTGACTATTTTCAATCCACAGTAGGTTGAATCCGTGGATGCAGAACCCATGGATAGAGAGGGTGGACTGTGCTAACTTTGTAAAATAAAAAAGGGTATAATTTCTTCTTCTTTGAAAGAGGTATTATACGATTGTATGCATTAAAAAAAACAGGTAAAAGAGTTCTAAAATGAAACCATCTGGGCCTGGAGATTTTAAAAGTAGTTTTTAATTGAAAATTTAATTTCCTTAATAGTTATAGGAATATTTAAATGATCTATTTCCTATTGGGTGGTTGGAGGAGTTTGTGTTTTGCAAAAAACTGGTCCCTTTAAATCTAAGTTGTCAAGTGTATATGGGTACAATTGTTGTTAATATTCCTTCATCTTTTTGATGTCTGCAGGATCTGTAATATCTCCTGTTTCATTCCTGATATTGGCAATTTGTGTCTTCTCTGTTTCTTTGTCAGTCTTGCTGGAGTTTTGTGGATTTTATTGATCTTTTCAGTGATCTGTTTCTTTGTTTCATTTATTTTCTCTATGTTTTTTATTTCAGTGGTTTCTGCTTTTTATTACTTTCTTCTTTCTGCTTGGTTTGTATTTATTTTTCCTTCTTTTTCTAGTTTCTCGATGTGGGAGTTTAGGTTATTCATTGGAACTCTTTGTCTTTTCTAATGTCTCCATTTAGTGCTATAAATTTCCCTCTCTGCATTGCTTTAGCTGTGTGCCATGCATTTTGATGTGTTATATTTTCATTCAATTTTATATGTTTTTAAAAATTTCCATAAGACTTCCTGTTTGACCTGCAGATTATTTAGAAGTGTGTTTAGTTTTTAAGTGTTTGGAGCTTTTCCTGTTTTCTTCCTGTTACTGATTACTAGTTTGATTAAACTGTGGTCAGAGAACATGCTCTATGTAATTTCAACTATTTTAAGTTTGTTTTATGGCCCAAGATATGATCTATCTTGATATTTGTTCTCTGGACACTTGAATATTAGAATAGAATGAGTATTCTGCTATTGTTGGGTGTAATATCCTATAAATGTTGATTAGATCCTATTATTTGATAGTGACATTGAGTACTACAATACTTTTACTGATTTTCTAATTGTCCTATCAATTGTTAAGAGAACAATTGGTGTTGAAACCTCCAGTCACACCTTTGGATTTGTGTATTTCAGAAAAAGTCTCTTTTGACTTTTTGTATCATAGCTGCTCACATAACTTATGTTTCATTTTTTATGTCTATTTTAATACATGTTTTATTATAAAATAATATATTAATATACTAGTATATAAATTGATATACATTGGGAATGCATGTTCAAAAATATTTTTCCAATAAGAATGTGTGATCAAGAGTTTGCAGAAACCACCTGAGCTATAAATAGTGGCAGAGACCATACATCAGGAACCTTGTAAGTCATGTTAAAGAGTTTGTATTTTGTCCTGGTGGCATTAAGGAGTATTACAAAACCCTAGAGAGGATGCTAAAATGATTCAATCGATTATTTAGATCAATTATCTTTCTATAGAGTGGAAGACTGGAGTCAAGAAACATCTGTAGACTGCCTAAGTTCTTATTTCATTAACTTTTCCTTTATGTTTGCACTGCTATAGGCCAGATAGGGCTTCACATATGACATGTAAAAGTTACAGATCTCATATCAAAGCATTTAACACTGTCTACCATTCTATCCATTCAAGTAGGATACTTTTCTATCATTGTTCCTGTCCCATTTTGGGTGTATTTAATATTCCCAAGAATCATGTTTCTCTTAATCTCCTGATTTCTCATTCTTTTTAACTCGATGATCTTTCTCTTCACCTGTCTTACCCCTCTCTATCTTAGTCACATATTTAACCTTGTCAGAGCCATAATTTCAAGAATCTGTCTCTGACCATCTCTTGGCCTTCCCACTCACTTATTTCTATTTTTTCATAGCAATTATTTGATTTCACAAGTTCCCCAATCCCTTGTCCCTATCGTCTTATCACTATCAGTGACTCCTCCTCCTGCTTCCACTCATCTCCCACCCGAGGCAAGCTGTCCTAAGTCAATCATGACAACCCATTCATTTCCTCTGCCAGTGACTGGTTGAGGGGTAGGCATGGACCCACATCTGGTCCATGAGACATGATGAAAGGTCTGCATAAACACTTAAGAAAAAGATTTGAGGAAGAAAAATGGTTTGTAATTATCTTTAGACAATGCTAGGTATGCATATAATGCTCACATCTGTGGCAGCCACGTTGAGATCATAAAATGAGCCACCTGGCAGGAAGTCTGCCATGCTGGAAGATGGAAGAGCTGAACTATGGAAAGAATTTGGGAACAAATAGTGTTGTTAAGCCATGGCGGAATCAACCACCCCTGACCTACCTTTGAACTTCCCGTGAGGTAAGAAAATGCTTTCTCTTGTTTAATCCAATTAAGTCAAAATTTTCTCTCTCTCTCTCTCTCTATTTTGGGTGGCTGAAAACATCCAAACCAATACTCTCCCCTCCTCTTTACACACTTTCTGAATGAATGTGCACCTCTTCTACCTGCCTTCGTGTCTTTATTGGAGCCATTTTCCATCTCTACCCTCCTTGGGATGCCCTCATTCCTCCTTTCTTTTTTTTTTAAAGATGACTGGTAAGGGGATCTTAACCCTTGACTTGGTGTTGTCAGCACCACGCTCTCCCAAGTGAGTGAACTGGTCATCCCTATATGGGGATCCGAACCCGTGGCCTTGGTGTTGTCAGCACCACACTCTCCCGAGTGAGACACGGGCCCACCTTCATTCCTCCTTTCTTATCCATCTTTCTACCCTCCTCATGGCTGATTGTAGTTTCCAAAGATGTTTCCAACAATATCTCCTATCCCATATGCTTTTCTAGAATCTTGCTACTCTCTCATCAAATGTACATCTCTTCCTTTCAAAATCTTTTGACAGGTTGACAAATAGATCATGGTGAAAGTAACATTGTGTAACTAGGTCATAGATAAAAGGTAATTTAGCTTCTGCTTTTCTTACCAGAATATTCAGTTCTGAAGCCTTCGACCATCATGGAAGCAGTCCAACCGCTCTGGGACCACCATGCCATGAGGATGTCCAAGTAGTTTGCCAACAGATACCATATGGAGAATCCCCAAGACCATATTAATAAAGAGATGTCTGGCCATCTCTTGTTTTTCCAGTTCTAGCCAATCCCAACTGCAATTTTGTGAGATATCCTGAGCCAGAACTCCCCAACCAGACCCTTCCTGAATTCCTCAGCCACAAAAATCATGAAAGAGAACTAAGTTGTAATTGTTATTTTATATCAGTAGATTTCAGAGTGACTGATTGCATAACCAATAGATAATCAGAAAAAAACTTTCTATGCAGGAACTAAAAGTAATATTTTGTGAAAATGCAAACTTTCTTTTAAGTACTTGGTCTGCTTTGTAAGCGAGTAGAATTAACATTTTGTCTTTCAGTAGAATAGAATTTGAGGGTGTAGAGGGAAGGGGAGGGTTACTCAGATAGGGCAGCAGGCAAACAGTTGCTGTCTCTGCTGGAAAGTTCTTCTCCTGGCATGGCTGGTTTCCATCCATCCTCAGGTCTTCACTAAATCATCACCTCCTCAGGGAAGCCTTCCTTGAACTCTCCACCTGCATCTGTATGTAGCCTCTTCATGCTTTTCTTTCTCACCACACCCAAGCTGATTGCTGTGCTCACGGGATTTATCACTGTCTGATGGTTTTGCTTTCAGATTTATGGTTTTTTGCCTTGCTGCAAGATCAAGAGAAGAATTATATTTTTTCTTTACCAGTGTCTGCCCAATGCCTATCCCAAAGCATCTGCTCAGTGCTCAATAAAGATTTTTAAATGAATAAATAAAAGAATTAAAAAAACTTGCTTGGGGCCCTTGACCTGGGATTCGTCCACAATACCTCAATTCCCTGCCCTGTGGGGAGATGTCTGCAGCTTTCATCATATTCTAAAAAATAAAAATAAAAACAATTCATGGAGCCAAAAATATTAAGATCCACTGACTTGGGGGCAGGGAGTAAGAAGGGATACGAAAAGGGGCATGCAGAAAAATGCGGAAGAAATGAAGACGTTCTCTATCTTGATGGGGATGATAGCAGGGGTATATGCATTTGTAAAGCTCATCAAACAGCATTTAAAATCTGTGCATTTTATTAAATTAAAATTTTATTTAATAGTATTAATGGGAAAATTCATTGAGCTTGCTTCACTGTATTCTTTTCAAGCCAAAATGAAGAAAAGAGCTCTGAACCAATTATACATTAATATTAAATCCTGATTCTGCTCTGGCCTTCAGTGTGAAACATTTAGAGCCACTGTGAGCTCTGAATTCTTTCCAAACATCTTCCTTATACACTCTCCTTCTGAGCCCCGTTTACTTTTTTTTTTCTGTGTGCATGTAAGAGAAGCCAGATTACAACCTCTAAAATCTTGATGAACACAAGGAAAATAAAACAATTTCTGCTGTAAAATTATAATTGATGACAAAAAGTAATAAAAAAGGCTAAAAACTGTGGGGGAAAATCTGTTTTTTGACATCAGTAAGGAGTTAGGGCTCCACTCTCCGAATTTGTAAAAGAAAGACACATAGGAACTAGTAAATATTGCTGCTCCTACACAAACAAGACTCTTCTTGGGTGATTTTATATCCCTGAGCCCTGCCCTGGTGAGGTAAGTTGTAAATGCATCTGGAAATTGAAGACTGCAAATCCAAAATGCTATATCTACTGGTACTTTGGAAAGCACGAAGATTGCACAGTGTGGAAAAGATTTCTCATCATGAGAATGATAGAGACACGTCCGTTTTCTGAGTTAGTTGTGTCTGGTGATTTTGATGACATGTATTCATTCATTTTACAAGTAATGTCCTTTTGTGTAAGGAACAGTGTCATGTCTGAGTGTTCCTCAGTAGACATGGACTGGCACCTGCCATCGAGGAACTCTCAGTCTTGTAAGGGACAGGGACCTGAGAGAGAATAGCAGGTCACGGTGAGTGTTGTGATGGTAGTGCCTGCCGTGTGTAATGGAGCAAGGAGGCAGGGGGCTGCTAGTGGCTGAAGGAGTCAGGTAAGTCTTTACGTGGATGGTGAAATTTTAGCTAGGTTCTCAGATCTGATTTGATTGACATTTTATTAGTCACTGCTCTGTTCTGGGCTTTTGTATGTGCATTCTCCTGGTCAGTCCTGTAACTTCATACTTTAGGAGCTAGGTAATAGTCTCATCCTCCTGAAGGAGAGACCTGAGGTTGGAAAGGTAATGAAAACTCTTGTCCAAGAAACATAGGTGAGTGGCAGAGCCAGGATTTGAATCCAGGCTCTTGATGGCAAGTACAACCTTCTTTCCTACTTCTCTCCCTCACTCCCTCCCTCTGTCCTTTCTTTCCTTTCTTCCTACCACTTTTCTTCCTCCTACTGTCCTTTCTGCCGTATCATACTGGATATTAAAAGACTGAAAGAAGAACACATATTTGGAAATGGAAAAGCTGGCAAAGGGCATCTCAGTCCCCGCCTGCACCTTCCAGAAGCCAATGTGGACAAAAGGCCCAGAGGTGTCATGATATGTTCAGGAAACAGCCCAGGGATGGCACAGATTTTTCAAATTCGTATCCCATTTTTCGTATTTCCCCATTCTGTACTGGAATGTCCTTCCACTCTAGCTCCACACACTGCAATCACCACATTGAGGTTCCAGTTCCAATAACACCTTTTCCCCCTCAATGAGTATGTTTTGATTCTGTATTTTTGTCAAGTTTGGGGTTTATGATATGATATCTTAGAAATTTGGAACAAAGGAAAATAAAATTACTTTCTGAAAGCTCAAGTATGAAATTAATAGTTGTAAAAATCATAGCAGAGATGTTCAAAGTCTCCTTAAGGAGAGAGAATGATGTCCAAGTCATAAGCCACATGTGTGACTTGACTGAATGTAGAGACAAATGTGAAGCTCCATGACAGGGAGGAGTCCCAGGGAAAACCGAACAGTGGTCCTGTCTACACAGTCCAGGGAAGCCCACATTTGCATCTTCGGGTCTGCGTGGGGAGATGTCTGCATTTGAATAAATCAGTTAGGAACTGACATTTTATTCCAATTCCTGCTCACCTAGCACCTTCTAATTAGGATAATGGCTCCTTGAGCAAGTTGGCCTATAGCAAGAGAAGGCCTTGACCATGCCAAGAGGGCACTGGGGCCCAATGGACATCATTTCTCCGTGTGAATTAATATATCAGTGCCTGTGTTAGAGAAAAATCTTGGTGAAAAAAAATCAATAGATCTGAGACCTTAAACATCACCATGTGATGATTCTTCCTGCTCACAGGCAGCAAAGGAGATTGGCAGAGGTGACATGGTTAAAAGAAAGTTGGTATTCTTTCCTTCCAGAAGGTGGACCCATCAAAATTGGAGAAAAATATAACCCTAGCAAAATCTTTTACCCAAATCCTCTTTGTTTACAGTTCCTGCTGACTTTTTGTGCTTCTATTATAGAAATGCAATGAACTTGCCCTTCTGTGTCCTGTGGAAGACACAGAAGAGAGTTATAACTACACGTCAACCCAAGTCCGTCATCAGTTTCTTATTTAAAAGAGGGAAATATAAAGGATCAAAAACATGAAGAAGGATGGACCCCTGGCCTGCAGTGAATTAGCTACAGTGCATGGATGGATACTCCTTTTCTTATGTGTCTTCAAATCATTAAATGATTAGCTCTTATCTCAGGATACAGAATCATTTTAGATGATTAGAATCTCACTTAAAGTCTGTGATGATTGGCGGGCAAAAGTTTAATAGGTAATGCTTAAATGTAGAGTAATTGTCCATTAAAGGTTTGTTGGCTAACAGCTCCTGTACTTTGACTGTTTCTTTCCTGAAATCCTACCACACTTATGAGTCAGTGTCATGAAAATAATCACTTAGATAGCCCTAACCCTTTTTTGGCTTGCTTATTCTTACCTACTAGGTAAGAATAGGTCCACAGATGACATGTCCTTGTATGTGTAGGTCCACAGATGACACGTCCTTATATCCTTGCTGCTGGTGCACTGCGTGGCATGCATCAGGTATTCCAATGGTCTTGTTTCTGCAGTTAGGTTTTTAGTAGTTTCATGAGTAGCATCTATAATAAGTCTTTTGTGTACCTCTCAATATTTAATGCAGAGTTGCTTCATACAGTTGGCTTGCCATAAATGTTAGTGGCTATGAAACTGATGGATTGAGAGAGAAAAAAAATCACCTTTCTTGAGATTCTGAACCTGTATCTATCTGGGCTAAGGTAATTACACAGACAATTAAGGCTAAAAGAAACTTGCTGTTTTTATTTGCACTGAACTACCGGGAGTCTAGGTCTGTGGTGATCACATTCTCTAGCTGATGGTTTAACTCCTTGTCTCCCCAACCATTACAGACAAAGCCAGAGCACTGAGCCATCCTAGAGACAAAAAAAGCTAGAGTTAAAATAACAGTCAAGCATCAGCTTTAAGAGGGAGAGACGAAGAGCACAGGAATATCATTTTTATCTTTAGAAAAATGATCACTCCACTTACCGCATTTGGTAAATGTTGGGAAGATGCCTATTAAGATAACAAGCAAAAAGCTGAATGAAATTGCTGAGCAAGGTCAAGGGTGGACTGTGGGCAACAGGTATTTGGCTATTTGGTATGATAAAGGATGGCACCCACTCTCACTGGCCCCCGTGTTTCCCATTTATCGCTTGCTATGAAGTCTTTTTTCATTGTCCTTGTTAGGAATATCCTGTCTTCTAGATACTTGGAGAAAAATTGGAACCTGAGAGGGAAGCTGGTGATGCTGGTGTCTTCCAGGCACACCCAAAGGAAGGGACCACTTCAGGTCCATGTGAGTGTGAAGGACAGAAAATGAGAAATGAGCTGGACGAGGATTCCTGGGTTCCAGGAGCCGTAGGTCAGTAAAGATGGGCCACTTTTGCGGAGTCCTTCTGTCTAGATGCCAGGGCCATTTATCTCACTCAACCACCAAACAAGACAGGCACTGGCTTGAACTTTCTTTTTGTCATCAATTAAGTCATTTATTAAATATTTTAATAATATGCCTACACATGAATGGTTTAAATGCATGTTGTATGTGTGTGTGTGTGTGTATAAACACTGCTGTATTAAATTAAAAATTATAGTAAACTTTGTCAAGGTTGCATGGAGAAGCATCAAATAGCTGCTGTAAAAAATAAGGTTATACAGTTCCTCAATGAAACAGGTCTTAATATGGACTCTTTTACATGTTTAAAGTAAGAACTACTGCAAAAAAAAATAGCATAGGTATCTCGTTTATCACTATTAAATGCTGCTAGACATTATAGGGGTTATAGTTTTAATGTTATTTTTCTTTTCAAATTTCTTGAGGAATCTTTTTTTTTTTTTTTTTTTTTTTTTTTTTTTTTTTTAAAATTTTTTGGGGAATTTTTTTTTTTTTTTTTTTTTTGTCTTTTGTTTTTTATTCCGTGTCCGGCAACGGATCGCAACCCTCAGTGTTGCCCCCGTACCGGACCGGGGACCGGCAACGGGATTGCAAGCCTCGGCGTTGCCCCCGTGCCTCGCTCAGCCAGTGAGCGGGAGCCGGTCTGTATGTGGGATCCAAACCCTTGGACGGGAGCGCCGCCGCGCTTCCCAAGCGGCGCACTATCCAGTGCGCCACTGGGCCGGCCCCGAGGAATCTTTTTTTATACAATAGAGTATAGGCATTTGAAGTGCACAATTCGAGGAGTTTTATCAGTGGTGTATACCTATGAAGCCACACCACAATCACAATTCAGAACATGTTCCTCATCCCCAAAGGATTCCTCAGTGCCCTTAAGAGTTCATCCCTCCCTTCTACCCCTGACCTCAGGCGACCACTGAACTGCTTTTTGTCACTGTGGATTGGTTTACATTTATGTAAATGGAATCATACCTGTGTCTAGCTCTTGCACTCAGAGCGCCTTTGAGATCCGTTCATGTCATTGCAGGTACCAATGGTGTGCTCTTTGTTACAGCTGAGCAGTGTTCCATTGCATGGGTTACACCATAGTTGGCTTAACCATTCACCTGTTGATGGACACTGCCCCCCCACCCCCCAGTTTTTGGCTACTGTGAATAAAGCTGCTTTGATGATTTATATACAAGTCATTGCATGATTATATGTTTTCATAATACTTAGGAGCAAAATGGCTGATACATGTCCTTCTGAAAGGTGACAAGACTGATGGCTCAGAGAGATTATGTAACTAGCCCGAGGTAGCAAATAAGTGACAGAGCTGGAGTTTCCACTCAATTCCATTTAACTCCAAACTCAGGCTCTTTTCAGGAATTGGATACAGTCTGGTGTTACTGTTTGCAAGTGCAGGCTCTTCAGAAGCCAAGGGAGTATATAAATCTATGTCGATGTGTTAGCTGTGTTGGCCTCTCAGTTTAGCTTATTTCTTTTTTTTTTTTTTTTTTTTTTTTTTTTTTTTTTTCCTTGTCCGGCAACGGATCGCAACCCTCAGTGTTGCCCCCGTACCGGACCGGGGACCGGCAACGGGATCGCAACCCTCGGCGTTGCTCCCGCGCCTCGCTCAGCCAGTGAGCGGGAACCAGTCTGTATGTGGGATCTGAACCCTCGGGTGGGAGCGCTGCCGCGCTTCCCAAGCGGCGCACTATCCAGTGCGCCACCGGGCCGGCCCAGTTTAGCTTATTTCTAAATACACTTGTTGGGCTTTTGCTGTGTGCCTGGTTCTGAGCCACGTGCTAGTGTTACCCCTCATGGGGTGGGGTGTGGAGTTATTCTCCAGTGGGGTCAGCAGTAGAGAAGTACATGTCCCAGGTGTTGTGAATGAGCGAAGCTCAGGTGCAGCAGCAAGAGCACGTGCAGGAAACCCAGGCCACTTGGTGTCACTCAAAACGTGGGAGGCAGGAAATGGGGTGAGTGCAGGCTGGGGACCAAGGCCACTCTATCAGGAGTCACAAATTCAAACAGCTCCGTGCTGGACAGATAGCTCTAATGAGGGAATGCAAGGGCTGGGTGGGGTGGGGTGGGGGGATCTGTTGAAGCTGGGGAGTGCTGGCGATCTCCTGTCGCTCCCACGTGGGGCGCTACTTCTCAACTCAGCTGACTTGGGCCACCCCCACTGGCACCACCTGATCGAATATGAGCCATGACCTTCACTGGTTAAGCACAGCTTCATGTGTTTTCTGTATCATTACCCACTTTTACTGAAGGAAAATTAAGGTATGCAGAGTAACTTCTCTGTTCTCAAGAGGACTAGAAATGTGCACCTGTAAGCTGAAATATTTGAAGTATAAGGACATTGTAGACTGATCAAAATTTGTCTCTGAGCTAGATTCTGCACACCCTGCAGTTAAAAATCTATGTGCTGTGATCCTGTGCAGACTCACATGCTGAATGACGGAGTTTGGACTCTAGGGCAAAGGGGAGAAGTGACAGGGTTTAAACAGGAGCAGTGATCCCAATTTCAATTCTGGAAAGATTATTCTGATGTTAAAAGCATGAAGGTGTGACAACAGGGCTGGGACTAGGAAGGCGAGAATGGTGGCCAGGAGGATCGTTGGAGGAGGTGCCCACTCTCAGGGTTGTGCAATTGCTGAAAACAAAAGACCCAAACCAGCTCAAGGCTGCAGAAGGATGATCAGATCTCAGAGCAGGAAATAACATTCAGAAATGGGGATGTTCTGGCCTCAGGTTGCATGCCTTCAGCATGTAGGTGGGAGTGAGTTTTATTTGCATTTGACATCTGGATCCTTTGTGCACCCTTCCTGTGACTTGGTGTAGGTCTCCTGAACACCGAGCCTAGGTGTCTCCTTCTATAAAAGGTGGAAAAATTTGCTCCAAAGTTGGTGAGGGGATCAAGGAAATTGAATCTTGTAATCTGGGGAATTTATAATGAACCCATGAAAGGGAGGGAGGCAGATCTTTGTAGGAAGCTAGGTCTGGAGATTTCCAATCCCTGAGAGACCTGGACACAAGTGGTCCTGGCCCCGCCTCTTCTTGGCTGTGTGGCCCCAGGTAAGTCACAATACCTCTCCGGGTTTATTTCCTCCCACAAAATATGATGATTGGCTTAGAACTCTAAGGTTCTTTCCAACACTGAAAGAAAAAGAAATATATCTATGATTCTATAAATAGAGAGAAAAAAAAGAAAAAGACTAGGAACCTCCTAGTCTGAGATTATAGCAGGATTTATCACACTGTGTGGTATAAGTGGATTTTTTCTTGCCTGCTGTAGATATTTCCTGTCTTTTTCAATCTTGATTATGCTGCATTGTAAGAAACTGGGCTGAGGCTAAGGGTTGTGATTTGTAAGAGTCCAGGCGAGCTCTTCTCCTAAGAATCTCCCCTGAAGATGCTACCCCCTCATGTTTACTGTTCATTGTTTTGTGAGCAGCAAAGTCTCCCTTGGAAGCCCCTTTGAAAGTACAAACATCCAGTGGGAATTTTCCCCATGGGCAGCTTTTGCTATTTTTACATCTCCACCCTTGGCACTGCTACAGCCTCAGAGCCCGCTTCCCCCTCCCAGGCTCCCATGCGTGGCAGGCGGAGATTTGGCTCCTCTGAGAAGCCCTGGCTGGGCTTGGAGATTCAGCAAGAGCCCTTGCTTCTCTTTGCATTCCCAGAAATGCAGGGAGTGATTCAGATCAGATCCCCAAGATTAAGAGGTTTTATCTTTCTTCTGAGTTAAAGCTGAAGCCAAACCTTATGTAACAAAGCAGATATGTGCGTACAGAGACAATAGCAGTTATAAAGCAGGATGGAGAAAAAGCATTATTAACAGCTGGCCCTGGCCTTGTCCAAAGGGCGGACTTGATTTCTTTAAGAAATTCCTTTGATTAGCCTCTTGGGGGTGAAACCCTGAGGGTGTGGATTAGCAGGAGAGAAACAAAAGAGAATGAAATTGTTCTACATTCAAAATGGAAGGAGGCTGTACCCTTCCCATATTGCTATAGAACCCCAGATCTTATTCTTCCTGTCTCTCAACACAGAGGTGACAAATGGTTGAGGTGATGGATATGCTACATAACCTGACATGATCATTACACACTGTATAAATGTACCCAAATATCACACGGGACTCCATAAATATATACAATTATCATGGGCCAATTAAGAAAAAATGAATTAAAAAGGTGTCAGAAACTAGGGGAAGGAATAATGAGAGGTTATTGCTTAGTGGGTACAGAGCCTATGCTTAGGATGATGAAAAAGTTTTGGAAATAGAGGTGATAGTCACACAGCATTGGGAATGTAATTAATTCCATGCAATATAATGTTTTAAAATGCTTAAAATGGCAATCCTTATGTTACATATATTTTACCACAATTTAAAAAAATGAAAAAAATAAAAGGAAGAATTTGTAAGTGGTAAATATAGAAGGAAAAATTAATATGGTGGGAGTTTGGGGGTCAAGTTCAGGTATACTTTTAACAACTAACAGTAGTGATAGTCCTAGTTAACATTTCCTGAAGACCTACTATGTGCCACATGAGGTTTCAGGCTTCAGGCAGACCCTCTCACATCACCGCCCTCTGTGTAGGGATACTTTGTGTAGGGATACTTTTTATCCCTATCATACAGTTCTGGAGATGTGGCAAAGCGGGTAAAGCAACTTGCCCAAGGTCACAACACTAGTGAGAGGAATAGAATTTGAAAAGAAATTATCAGTATCCATTGTATTTTTGTGTATGTGTTGTACAATGTAACACCCTCTATCTTCAGCAAATGGATTCTGCCTCCAGGGAGGGTTGTCCAAGGATCCACTAGATCTAGAAGGACTTTTATGAATCTTAGGCCAGCCCTACTGGTCACCCTTGACAGATGGGACATGGATACCTGGGGCTATGTGATGCAGGCTCAATTGTTGGAGACAGGACTAGGACTAGATTCCAAGTTTTCTTACTCTTGGTTCCCAGAGCTCTTGCTACTTGGTAAAGCTGTGAGTTTAGGTACGTTTGATATATGGACACCTCTCCAAGTTCTAAAACCAAACTCCTTAGCTAGACATGTAACGACCTTCATAAAGTGTCCTAGGATTGCCTCTCACTCCTACTAACACCCACTCTTCATGGCTGGAAGTGACAAGTGACACAGGCAGCTCAGCTGGCCCAGAATCATGGGTGGGAGAAGACGAAGTGGAAACCGAGCAAAATGAGCAATGCTTCTGCTCTGATGGCAAGGGAGAGAAGGAGGCAGACAAATGCATGACATGGAGGTGGTAAAGAAAACAATGAGGCATCAGTAAGCGTGGAGGGTGTCACGTGAGATTGCTGAGGCTTCTTGATGAGGTGGCATCTGAGCAGAGTCTTGAAGGACATGAGGGAGCTGCGAAACCATCTGGGAGAAGGAGGTCCCTCAAGCACAGATTTCCTGCAGCAGGAACGTCCTGGTGTGCATGTTCCTTGTTTACTTTGGTTTATTACTGTATAAACCCAACTTGTAGAACAGTCTTGGCACATAACAGGAGATCAATAAATATTTGTTGGATGAATGATTCAGGTGAATAAGGATGTCAAGGGCTTTAATGAGGGGTGCCCCAGGAAAAAGAGATGAAGGAGCTGGCAAACTTTTTCTGTAAGGACCAGATAGTAAACATTTTAAGCTTTCTAGGCCACACTGTCTCAGTCACAACTGCTAAACTCTGCCCAACTAGCTCCAAAGCAGTCCCAGAAAACATGTCAATGAATGAACATGTTCCATTAAAACTTTACTTACAGAAATAGGTGATGGGCTTGAATTGGCCAATGGGCTGAAGTTTACAGACCCCTGATATAGAGGAAGGGACACATGCATAAGATGTTAGAACTGTAAATATCAAGACTACAATATATGCTGGGAGTAAGAGTCACAGATGACTCTCGGACTTCCCTCTACAGTAATAAAATAAAGTTGGTATAATTCCCCAAGATGAGGAGTACGGGGAAGGAAATCAGATTTGAAGGGAGAACTATGACACCTAGAGAGACATTCAGTGGGCCTAGGTCCCAGGGGATAGGACTTCATGGAGACATAGATTTGGAGGTAGCTTTCACCCAACTGGAAGTCGAAGTCTGAAAGTCAAAGCACTCACCAGGGGAGCTTATAGACAGATGAGAAGGAGGTCAAGAGAGAATTTAGGAATCACCAACATGGGGTCCTTGAGGAACTGCTGAGATCAGCTCTGCTCTAGGACACAAGGAAAGAAATTCATTGTGGGCAGGAAGACACCATTTCCACCTTGGTGGGTCAAATAGAACAGGTGTAGCAGCAGGTAAGTTGGAAGGTGTGGCAGGAGCCAAAGAGGTATCCACCTGAAGACCTCCCTTGCCCTATAAAGTTGGAGTTGGCCATGTGTCTGTGGTGGGAGGCATCTGGAGGGGAGCTGTGAAACTGGTAATGACCGTGGTGAAAATGGGCAGCTAAGCTCACATGCTTGGGGAGCTTGCTTCTGGGGGCATCTTAGGTCTCATGCAGGTAGAATTCTCTCTCCCCTCACTTGGCTCATTCTTGAAGGCCGTGCTCTGTTGTCCTCTTCTCTGTGAAGGCCTTCGTCGCTCATCCTGGCAATTTGCCTTCCCCTGGATGTTGTGAAGCCCAGTGTGCTGCTTGTCATTCATTCATTAGTTCGTCCATCTAGAAAAGCTCCCCTTAGACTCTGCTGCTTGCCCTGTTCCATCTTTCCTGTTGCACGTGTTCTTTCTCCTTGCAGTGGAGAGGCAGTCACAGGAAACCGCTGCATCTTGCTGCACAAGGCTCTCACCTGCCGAGCGTTGAGGTAACACAGGCTGTGCTTGAGAGCCTGTTGCACCAGGTTCAAATCCCAGCTCTGTCCATATTCTGCTATGTGACCTTGGGCAAGCCATTTAACCTTGCTGTGACTCAGTTTTCCTTTCTGTAAAGCAAGAATAATTTTAGTGTCTACCTCGCAGGTAAATTAAAACAGTACCAGGCACAGGGTTAATGTTATTGTCTCATCCAGAGAGACACAACCAATAAACATATGAGACGGGATTTTTAGGGGAATTAGCTCACATGACTGTGAAGAAAAGTCCCACGATAGGCCATCTGCAAACTGGATGCCGGTAACATGGCTCAGTCCAAGTTTGAAGGCCTCAAAACCAGGGAAGCCAATGGTGTCCTTGGTGTAAGTCCTGGAACCCAAAAAGCTGAAGAGTCTCGAGCTCTGATGTCCATGGACAGGAACGAAAAATGTATCCCAGCTCCAGTGGATTGAGAGAGAGCTTCATCTTTTTCTCCATTTTTTGTTCTCTCTGGGCCCTCAGCAGGTAGATGGTTCCCACTCATTGAGGGCAGATCGTTCCCACCCAGTCCACTCGGGCTCTCACACTAATCTCTTCTGGAAGCACCCTCATGGACACAGCTAAAAAGACAGCTTTATCAGGTTTCTCAGCATTCCTTCATCGAATCAAGTTGACACCTAGAATTAACCTTCACAATCTGCTTGCTCTCCTCTCACTTCCTGGCAGGAAGGCCAGAGGGCATAAAAACCACCCCCACTATTCAAATGCGGTAACTGAGATGCACAGAGGAGATGGAGTGTGTCCAAAGGCAGAACTCTGGAGCAGAAGACATGGAGCAAGGACCCGCATCCTTCTGACAACTCGCCAACATCCTTTACTCCATACTTGTGACTTAAAGGTTGATTCAAGTTTAATATACATGATGCAAATGAAGGCCCCAAATCAGACTTTGCAGGGAACCAAAAATTCCATCAGAGGTTATTTTGATGAAGGAGGGGTGGGGAGTCTTGTCTACTTTTCTAGTAGACACCCATGGGGACAGAGCCCAGGGTAATGATGACAAAGTATTTAGAATTAGACAGATATACCATGGTCAGCATCACGTGTGCAAATTACCTTGATGTGGTTGTCCTCGCGTATAATACCAGGCAGGCTGTCCCAGAGTGATGGAACAGAAAGCCTGATAGAGCAAATTAAGATACTCCAATCCATTTATTTGACCAACACTAAAAACTCAGTGACACAGTAGGATGACTATGGTTAACAGCTAAGTTTTGTATATTACATAATACCTAGAGGAGAGGTTTTTGAATGTTTTTGCCACAAAAAAGTGATAAATGCATGAGGCGATTGATACATTAACTACCCTAACCCAATTATTATCCAACATATATGTATCAAAACATCAGATTGTACCCCATAAGTGTGTGTAATTACAATGTGTCAACTAAAATTAAAAAAAAAATATCCGAAACTCAGACAGATGCATTGGAAAAGTGATGGAATTGGCTAGAATGCTTAGGATAGGGTGCCAGTGGGTAGAAGGGCCATGCCACCCAGATTCTGGGTTAGTCCCCCCTTTCCCCACCTATCCCCCATCCCTCCACATGCTTTCCCCACTGATGGTATGATTTCAAGAACTAGAATTGAGGTTTAGGGAGGGACGTGGCAGAAGGACGGTCCCTGGAACATGGCTCTTGCTCTATTGGAGAGACACAGAAAAGGGTGGCAGGAGGAATGATGTGTATACTTGGACATGAGTGTCAGCTTGCCTGTGATCTGCTGAGGAGCTACAGATTCTATCTGTATTTCTTGAGCAGAGCACATATAGAGCCACAATGGGATGGTAAAGGATATGACCAAGGTGGGGTGGGAGAGACTCACTTTAGGGATGGTGTGAACTATCCACCTACCACTGGTGTGACTGCACCTTGTGAGTGGATCTTCCAATCACTCTCCACTCAGAAACACTCTTATTTGTTCCATTCATTTTATCTATGTTTAACATGTGACACTCACTTATGTCTGACGTGACTCATAAACTATATGATTCTGTACAACGGTACTTCAGAAAGTTCATGAAAAAATAGAATTAAAAGATAATACAAATCCTTCCACGAAATTTTTGAAGATCCCTCTATGTAGATTCTATTTCTATAGCAGAATTGAATTTTTAAAAAAATATAAATTCAGCAAGCACACATCACACTGGGAAAGCCACTTAGGTTTTCTGAATCACAGAAGTGCTGAGAGGAGCCAGTCAGAGAACAGACATGAAAGAGTTGAAGGAAAGGAAAAGTGCTGTATAAACACCGATTTTTAGACATGAAACACTGGGTGTGGCATTGGACCTTAGACAAGTTAGTAAAACTCTCTGAGCCTCAGTTTTACCATCTGTAAAATGTAGTTACTCATGCCTGTTTCACAGATTATGAGCATTAAACTGAACAGTTGTTTGAAAGCTCTCACCCCAATGAGTGGTACAAGGCAGGGGATTAGTACATGTTAGTTTTCATTCTCTCCTACTCCTTTATTGTCACCAGCAATTAAATCATGGGGTCAAAGTTGGACAAATTTTCTACCTTTTAAAAAGAAGTAAAACATCCAGTCTGATCCTTGGAGATGAGTTAATGTCAACCAATAAACTCCCACACTTTTATTGAGCACTTACTATGTACCAGTTAATAAGCTAGCAGCCTGCCAGGATGCCATGGTTTGATTGTAGGAAAGAAAAAAAATGTAAACATCATTCATTTATTCAACAAATAGAGCATTGCATTAATTTTCTAAAGCTGCTATAACAAACTGAGTGGCTTCAACAACAGAGATGTATTTCCTCACAGTTCTCGAGGCTGAAAGTCCAAAATCAAGAGGCCTCTCACCTTGGCTTGCAGGTGGTGGTCTTCACCTGGTGTCTTTCCATGGTCTTCTCTCTGTGCATGTCTGTGTCCTAATCTCCTCTTCTTATAAGGACTTCAGTTATATTAGATTAGGGCCCACTCCCAATGACCTCATTTTAAATTAGTTGGCTCTTTAAAGACCTTATCTCCAAATGTAATTACCTTCTGAGATGCTGGGGGTTAAGACGTCGACATACAAATTTTAGGGGGACACGGTTCAGCCCGTAACAAGCATCTACTATGTACAGATGCAATTCTAAGATGCTAGAGACACAGCAGTGGATGAACACAGTGGAGAGATGAGTATTAATAATTGATAATAAGAAGACAATGAGGAGGGTTGCATAGTTGGAAGTCTCCCTGAATGAGAGGAGAGGCTTTCAGAAAGTCTTGTCCCCCTAGGCCGTCTAATATGTAAGCTCAGTTCTGCAACTTTTGTGCACGCTCCCTCCCCCGCCCCACCTTGAGCGGCTCCCTGTCCACTTCTCTCTGTTTCCTGATAAGCTCTATCACTGCTGCTGCCTCTTCATCATGCCATAGTTATTTTATTTTTGTCTGACTCTCCTGTAGACTGTGAGCTAGCCGAGAATAGAAACATCACCTTGTTCTTCATCGAGCTGGTCCAGAGCCTGGTGCAGTGCCTGGCGTGTAGAAGATGCTCAATAAATGTTTGATGAATAAATGAATAAAACTGAAATGGGCTCTGCTCTGCAGGCTCCACAGTCAAGGGCCTGTGGGATCAGGCTATGGGTGAGACAGAATTTTAATAAGCAGTGGAAAATTCAAGAATCTGAAACATCTAAAGGCTGTTTGTCTGCCTTCCCTGCTGTCAGCTGCAGTGTATCTGAAAGGCAAGGAGGATAAAACATGTTGTGGGCTGGTTAAAATAAAATCTGAACAGTAAACATATTATTTTAGTTTTTAATTGCGAGACTTTCTGAGAGAATGATGGAGAGAGAGCTCTGTGTGCCCACAAAGGTAAACCTGAAAGTGTGATTTGTCATTTCTTTTACCTTAAAAGTGCAAGGAAGGTGGGAGGAGGAAGAGTGGGTAAGAGGGATGTAAGGGGAATAAAAAGCTGTAATCTGGAGAGTTCTTACTTGCCTGGCACTTCATTCAACTCCTTACATACATGATCCACTGAATCCTTGTATCCGCAGGGCAGGTCTGAGAGCCTTCATTTTGGCTATGAGAAAACTGCTCCGAGTGTTGGAATTACTAGTGTCAAACACACAGCTTCCAGGTTTCAGAGCCAGGGTTCATCCTGCACCTTCTGACTTCACCTTCCCTGCTCTTACACTCTCTCCTGAGATCCTCTTTCTCCAAAGATGCCCAGGCTGTCTCATGCATTCCTCATGCTGTTCCCTTCCAACAATTCTGCTCCTGCACCACCTTGAGCTGTGCGCTGGTGATGTGCATCTTCACTAAGCTCTGGGGCTCACAGATTCTGAGTCAAAAGAAGACTCTAACAAACCTGGAGACACCGGATGGAGCTAAGAAGTCATTTTTATTTGTTTCTCAGTTTTTTCCCTTTTCTGAGCCTGATATTCCTATAGAAGACAAAACCAAGGCAACTAAGTCAAGAAATCACATCGCCAGATTTTGCTGTGTGAGAGAGTCAATATGTGAATCTTTATCTGAAGGTATGGTCCCCTGGGCTGATTTCAATAACTTAAATAGGATCTTTACTTACTGCACAGAAAGTGTTAACCATCAATGCTAGGAAGAGGCCAGACTTGGCTGAGTCTGTCCCTGAGACTGAAAATTGTTTTTGATGAATTTATGATCTCATAGGACAAAATTGCCTAAATTTTGGTAGCTCAATTTCTTCAAAAGTTTTGACTACGAGGTGATTATCTGCCTACCTCTCCTTGAACAGCTTGTCCTCCACTGATAACCTCACGAGTATCTTTCTTCTCCCACATTATTTGTGTTGCAAGGTGAAAAAAATAAATATTTGATAGAAGAGACTCATTTGCCCAAGTTAGGATGTCTAAAGTGATTTCTCTTCCTGATATGCCTTCTGACATCCTAGTGAATGTAATCACTCAGAATGTGTATGAAGGTGAGAGCACCTATCTATAAAAATATGCCCAATTCTGTCCTTCTGTATGCGTATCCTATCCATGAAAATATTACCGATAAGAGAACAGCACATACAGAAGAGGAAATGCAAGGGCAGTTCTCATTTGAAATGCAGAACTGTTTTCTGGGCAAAGAGGGGAAAGAGTGGTTTATTCACTTTGCAATTATTTTTTCGTGTCTTAAAATTTTGCTTTCTCCATGAAGGTTCTCTCTAGTTTCATCCCCCAAGATTGTACTCTGCACTCTTTTGACAAATCCAATATGATGTGTGTCACGAGGGATAACTTTAGCTAGAAAGTCCAGAGAGGGAGAGAGAGCTGCATGTACACAATCAGGCTACGACCCCTTGTAAGGTTTAAATGGCACTGAATCTTGAGTTAGGTACAGGTCACTGAGCCCTCAGCCAAGATGCTAGGATCAGATGTATTTTGAAATTCAGAGCTATTTAAATTTTAGAAAGGTAACTCGTTGTGTACAGTAATCTAGTCTATTTCTTCAGGAAAATATTATTATACTAAGTGGGCTAAAGACTGTCAGTAAAAAGTTAGATTTTGCAGCCAAATGAGTTTTAAATAAAGCTTCCATTTTTCAATTTCGGCAGTATTTTAGATTTCAGAATTCTGCAGAAGGGACGGAAGAGCTGTAGTGCATCATTAAAAGAAGGTACAGGATCTAGAATCTCATTTTCAGATATCATCTGTGCTGGAGAAAAAAATCCTCTGGAGAGAAGTTCTTGGGGGAAACCTGTCCAAGACTGTCTCTCCATCACCACACTCTGAATTAAACACGTTGGAGATCTGAGCAATTTAGATTCAGTCTCAGGGAAATCTCTCTGCCATTCCCCATCCCACCCCTCATCCTGTGTGTTCTTCCTCAGTTTGAAATGGGAAGGATTTTAAATGAGGGAGAGCAAATGTTCTTTGTTTGTCTGTTTTCTTATTTTTTCCTTTATTGTTCTTTATTCTTCTTTTTACAAAAGTTATATAAGCCCGTGGAAAAATTATATACAACGACAGCAACAACAAAAAGAGTTTTAAGCCCCTGACTACCCAAAAATAATGTCACTAACTTGCTATCTATCTTTCTGGATTTTTATTTTTCTAAGTGTGTAAGAAAGGTGTTTTTTTGTTTGTTTGTGTGTTTGTTTTTCTTTAGCACAATGAATTAATGCTACACACAATTCTGCATTGGGGAACTTTTAGAAAAGTAACATTGTATAAAAGTGCTACACATTTTCAGTAGGCAGACATAAATTAAGACCAAAAAAAAATTGGACTCCTGTCATTAATATTTTTCAGTTGGAAATGGAGCATAATTTTTTTAATCCTACATTTTGTTTAGGATTTGTGTTAATTTCTTGTGCTTGAGAATATATGAGGGGTCTTCAAAATGTTCATGGAAAGATTTGTATTATCTTTTAATTCCATTTTTCCACGAACTTTTTGAAGTACCCTTGTATGTATCACCATTGAGAACCCTACTGTAGAATCTCAGCATAGAGCTGCATTCCCCAAATGATGGCAAGGTTTTGGGCTTTCTCTTTAAAACTTGATATGCAAACCAGAGAGACAGCGAACACCATAGAATACTAGAGCTAGAAGAAAATGTGGAAATCCACTCAACCCTCTGGTTGAACAGAAAAGCTGAGACAGGTGGGTGGCCCACTCCAAGTCAGCAACGTTGGGTCGCAATGTCTGGATCAGACCCCAGTTCCTCTACTGGGCAAATCATTTAACTTCCCTGAGCCTCAGTTTCATAATCGAAATGGAGTTCGTGCTAGTAAGTGCTTACTTCACAGGGCATCATCAGGATGGGGTGATGTAGCAATGGAGGGAGCTAAGCATTGTGCATAGCTGCTAGTGAGATCCCCGTGAGTTCAGCTTTGCCTGTGGATGGCAGACTAGAAAGTGGGACTCAGGCCTCTTGATTCCCCATCCAGGGAGGACTGGGGCAGCAGCATGCAAGGGACAGACCTTCAGGATGGTGAGGTGATAGCAATGTGGCAGACACAGGGCTGAAGCAACCTGATAATAATCACTCTTCCTGCCCCATTTCTCTTCCCTTAAAATTAACCAATGCAAGACTGAGCAGCTGTAGGGACCATCTATCTTCCTTTTAAATTTGAAACTGAACCATAAGCAGAGGGTCACGTTCCTTAGTGACTGTCTCAACAGAAGAATGGGGAGAGGCATCCCCTAGGATGCAGGAGAACGGAGTAAAGATAATTCTGGAAGGAAGTCATTATGGAGGGTGTGAGAGCATCCAGAATATAGGCACCTGCCCTGAGAAAACAGCCTTTCCACCTAGACATGGCTAAAATTTTATGAAATTAAAATGAAATGAAATGTAAGATGTGTAGTCACTGTGCTGGGCAGCAACGTATTTCCTCAGTATTGCATGAACACTGGAGTTTAATATCAACTCGCTACTTGAAAGATGCAGAAAATATAATAAAATTTGGCTTAAACCTGATTACTGAAGAAATAAAGACATGAAACGTAAACACAGATATGTACAGTTGGAGGAAACAGGGAAGTGCCCCTGTGTGGCTTGAAATACACCTGCACACACACAAATGTGACTGCATGCACCACACGCACATGCGTGCACACAAACATGTGACAGCGTCTTTCCTAAGTCTCCTGGTCACCTGATGAATTAGAGAATTGGTGATCGACTCACAATCCGTGATTCGCTAACCATATGGTTCCTTTTCCTTGTCAAAAATCTTTCAGTTATGAGATCCATCATCTCATTTCTATTGTTTTTTTTTTTAAAGATGAGTCTGTCACAAAAGGTTTTGTAACAATCAGGTCCAGTATTTGAATCATGTTTACTAATAAATTTCAGGAAATCTTAAATGTTCTGTTAATGTGGAGGATTCAAAACACCCACACCTCTTGGAAAACTGTGATATATAACCTTAATTTACTTAAAAGAAATCCCTAATAGGATCTAATAATTTGTGGCTTGACATTAATTTTTACGTAATATTGAGATGGCCATTCTTCCTTTCTTCAGGGAAGTTCTAGAGGGAAAGCTGGCGTGTCCCTCTAAATCACAAATGGGATTAGTTTGCAAGCTGGAATGGTATTTCTTTGTGGGGGTAAAAAAAACCCCAAAAACTACACCATTTCTCTTTATTTCATTAGCTGTTGTTTGGAAGATCCTGTTTGATATCCCTGGGGGGTGGAGAGAAGAATTCATAGTTTCATCATAGTTTGGGATTAGTAAAAAGTAGAACATTGCTCAGTAAAAAGAGAAAAAGGATCCCAAGACTCTTTTTCTGTTTATTGAAGAATTGGGGAGAAGCTTTAAGCAGAGGAAAGAAGAGACAGACTGAGCTTGTTACCTATTTAAAGAAATGTCATCCACGTTTAAACAATTAAACCTTTCATGTCCCCTTTGCAGAAATTAGCACATTGGGGCCATCAGAAATTCCCTTCCTGGGTGTATTTTCTTGACACATTTGGAAGGGCTGCTAGAGCAAATGGAGAATTTATGAGCAAATCCCAAAATGTAAAAAAATAAACAAAAACCGAAACCACATAGCATTAACAGTGTTCCAAATTTCCATGAATCAAATCTGAAATGGACACAGGAAAATATTTTCTGTTCTCTTTGCAAGAAAGAACAGGCAGGAAAACCCATTTCCTCCTCTGCCAAAAGGGAAAGAAAGCCCATTGACTCCACATTTCAGATCCTTTTAAAAGGGTGCTTGGAACCTATACCCATGCTGTGAGTGCCACTGTGCTCTCATTCTAAATGCCCCAATGGGCTTTGATGTGGGGCTGGGTTCATCGCAGCACCTTGCAGACATGCACACACATCTAATCCAGCAGTACAAAGCTGCCCCAGCCCTACCCCCAGGAGGCTCTGAGCTCCTGGCGGAATCTCTGCTTCTCTAAATAAGATGGAAATTTATTAGGAGGAAATTATTCTGGTGTCTTCAGAAATACACCATTCCTGATAAAAATCTTGCTCCTGACAGCAGACTAACAAGATACATTTGTTAGTGGTTTGTGTTCCTAGGAATCTGCAGTGAATGCCCTGCCCTTTTACTGCACGTTTGAGGGAGATGCGTGCAGCGACAAGCATGATTCAAGTTTTTCATTTCACAAACATTCGAGTTGCATATTATGAGCCATGCACTCAGCTGAATGAATGTGACATGCCATGACTCTGCGGAGGGGAGGAGTGGTGACACCTAGCACATAGTAGGTGCACAATCAATTATTGCTATTTTCAATTTTTACTGGCAAGATACAATTCCTGCCTTCAGAGAGCCCATCGCCTGACCAACAGAAAAACAGAGCATTTCAGATACTGGTAATTAGCTGACTGGGTGCTTGCAAAGCCAACACATATATGTCCCCAATTCATATAAAAGCATCTGTGCACTCCACTCACAAGAAAGCCTCTTAAAAGCTTAGCTCTTATTTATTTCAGAAACTATTGTTACAAGCTTAGTTTTCTGATTTCCTATTTAGTTGTAATTAAGATAGCAGGCATAGAAGCAGCGCCACCAAGGTACACCAGCCATTTAGAAACCAGGGAAGGAGACAAAACAATTAGAATAATCTGACCAAAGAATCCAGATGCCGTAGAAATTCTGCGAGAATTTGAAATAGAAGTGAACAGCCCAATATTATATCTGAATATGTTAAGGACATTTGAATACACAGGTCCTACTTTATACAGTCACATTTATGACACTCAATACCCACCTTCCCAAAAAAGAGGGTTCAAATCTGTTCAGAAAGGTACATTAAAGAGAAAATATGATTCTTTTAAGAAAAATAGGCAAATGATAAAATGTTGAAGTGTTGGCATTTTATAAGGATGTTTCAATATTTGAACAATTTACTGATATGCTTGCCCCATTACCCACAATACCAGAAAAATAAGATCTCACTGTATTTGAGAGAGAAGTAGATTACTGCTTTAAGCAGTGTGTGCTCTGTAGTTGCAAAGAAGAGAAAGAATGTGGATTATTTTCTATGAATCATAGTGAACAGAACCCTCTATATACTTTGGATAAAGATGCAAACATAGCTCTTGAATTTTTTAGGATCATGTATTAGTTTCCTGTTGCTGCTGTAACAAATTAACTCAAACTCAGTGGCTTAAAACAGCACAAATTCATTGCCTTACAGTTCTGGAAGTCAGAAGTCTGAAATCAGTTTCACTGCACAGAAGACAAGATGTTGGCGGGGCTGGTTCCTTCTGGAGGCTCTGGGGAGAGACTCTGTTTCCCTGCCGTTTCCGGCTTCTAGTGGCTTCTGCATTCCTTGGCTCTTGGTCTCTTCCTCCGTCTTCAAAGCCAGCCGTGTGGCATCTTCAGACTTCTCCCCGGCCCTGCCACTGCTTCCTTGGTCACATTGTCCTTTCTCTTCTGCAGTCAAGTCTCCCTCTGCCTTCCTCTTATAAGGACACTTGTGGTAACATTTACAGCCCACCTGATAATCAAAGATAATCTCTCCATCTCAAGGTCCTTAACTTCATCACATCTGCAAAGTCCCTTTGCCATATAAGGGAACATTCACAGGTTCTGAGGATTTGGACTTGGCTATCTTTGATATCACAGATCATTAATAAGTGATTTTGGGGGAGGGGAACTCTTCTCCCCCACCTGATCTTACGTCCCTGTATCACTCCGATCTCACTGTGCCACCCTCCCACTCCCCCATCCCAGCTGAGAAGGAGAAATGACATATTCTGACTGGTGACTATGAAAGCGAAGGAGGCCCCCTTGTCCCAGAGCCTCCCACACCGTAATCTTAGCGTTAAAGTTGGGGATGGGGGAGGCTGGAACCCACTTGCCCGTAAATAGTCTGTAATATGAACTTCACTAGTAATAATGATGCCACTTGGGGCCCTGTTTGCATTATTGCTTTGTCATATTTTATCATTGGAATAGGATTCAGGTAGAGAAGAGGGTGTTTTTCCAGGACAGCCCCAATAGTAATACATTCTTACCATTAAAATTAAAATAAAACACATTTCATAAAGCAGACCTCATATTCTTTCCCTTTAGAGATAACTGCTGTGAATACTTTGAAGTACATAATTGAAATGCTTTTGTATATTTAAGTAATTATGTATACAGTGTTTGCAGCCACCTTTTTTCACTCAATAATATGTCATGGTTATCTCTTCATCAATATATATAGATTTCATTCTTTTCAACAGAGACGTCCCATGGTGTAAATGTACCTTTATTTATTTAACTAACTACCTAATCTGTTAAGTGGTGCCCAAGTGTTTTCTATTATAAACTATGGTACAACGGGCTTTCTTTCGTGATCCCCAAGGAAATTTGCTAAATTGCTCAACTTCTCTAAGAAACAGTTTTCTCAACTGTAAAATGGCAGTTATCTATTTCAAGTAATAATAATAAATAATAATAGAAGTATCTATCTCAAAGTATTGTTTTAGGAATGAAACCAGTTCATGCAAAACACTTACCACAGTGACTGATAGATAATTCAATGAATATTAGCTATTTTTCCATTATTATTTTCACTATTACTTTTAAGCATCTTTTCTCATAATCCTTATTGTTTACTCTGGGTAACTTCTTCGAGGTGGAATTACTGGATGAGGGCTGGCTGGTTAGTTCAGTTTGTTAGAGCACAGCCTTATAGCACCAATGTCACAGGTTCAGATTCCCATAGCAGCCAGCTGCTCCCCCACAAAGACAAACAAACAAACAAACAAAAACAAACAAAAGACTTAGTAGATCAAAAAGTATACACATTTAAAACTTTGAAACATATTGCCAAATCTCCCTCTAACATGTGAGATTGTGTTTCTATGCCCTTTTGCCAACAACAGGCAATTTGTAATCTTTGAAAATCTGATTAGGTAAAAAATATATCTCATTCTTTTAATTTTCATTTAGTTGATTAATACAGAGATGACATTCCTTTTATGAGCATGGCCTATTTTACTTCTTCACTTCAGATTTGCATATTTTTAATGGATTTTTTTCTTACTGATTTGTAGAAGCTCTATGTATTAAAATTTTCTTATCCTTTGAAGCTCATCTACTTTACAAATATTTTCTCACATTCTTTTCTTTAATAATCAAACATTCTTCATATTATATTTTCAACACTTCTAAAGATTCAAAACTTCATAGTGGCATATTCCTAGAAGTTCTATAGTAATAAGGATATTATGAATAATATTTTTCACTACCAATAAGTAACTCAAGCAAATGTTGAGTTACTACACTTTCAACCATGAATCAATACAATATTTTCTCATTCATAAAGGATAAGAAATAAGTTAGAGGTAAGGATAATTATTCCTAAGTGTTCAATGGAAGTAAATATATGACTATTTCATGGAGTCCCACAAGGAACATTCGAGAGTTCTGCTGCCTGAACAAGCTTAAGAGCAACTGCAGTTTGCATGAGTAAGGAGACAATATGTTGAAGGGACACACACATGTCTCAGCCTTATTCTCAAGTGTGCATAATCCAACCAATCTAGCCTTCTAATCTTATTTCTGACTTTCCAGCCACACCAATGTTATGGGTTGAATTGTGCTCCCCAAAATTCACATGTTGAATCCCTAGCCCCCAGTACCTCAGAATGTGACTTTATTGGGAAATAGGGTCATTGCAGATGTCACAAGATGAGGTCATACTGGAGTAGCGTGGGCGCCTAATCCAAAATGGCTAGTGTCCTTATACAAAAGAGAAATTTGGAAACAGATATGCACACAGGGAGAATGCCATGTGAAGATGAAGACAAAGATTGGGGTGATGCTCCTATAAGCCAAGGAATGCCGAAAATTACCAGAAAATCACCAGAAGCTAGGAGAGCAGCATGGGAGAGAGGCTTTCTCACAGCCCTCAGCAGAAACCAACCTTGCCCACACCTTGATCTCAGAATTCTAGCCTCTAGAACCATAAGACTGTGAATCTCTAAGCCACCCAGTTTGTGACACTTTGTTATAGCAGTGCTGACAAATGTATACACCAGGTTACTCATACACCCCTTACCTCATTTCTGTCCCTTAGTGTTCATTTCTGCTTTTCCCTCTCCTCAGAGTGCCATCTCTTCCCCCAGTTCCCTGTTTATGAAAATGCTATCCGTCCTTCATGGTCTACCTGCCTTGACATTCAAGACCCAGCACCATATTCTTAAAGTAACTGGAACAGCAGAGATGCCCGGCAGTCTTGCCTTTTATGACAATGCAGTGGGTGATTGAAAGGGTATATGATTAGTGGTTTGGCACTTGCAGAAGTCTTCTGAGGCCAGCACCGAAGCAAATGTGTGGCCTTTTCAGTAGTAAGGGAGCCTGTGGTTGTCTGTGCCAGGCTCACACTGTCCACCTACACTGGAAAAGCATCTTGAAGTTTGCCTGACTGGGCATGAGAGGAGATCCCAACTGCTATAGGTGACTCCCAAATTGCTTCTTTCCACAGCTGACTTTAGGATACCCTTTGGAGCTTGGATCCCTTTTTTTTTTTTTTTTCCTTTTTGTTTTTTTTACTGACCAGTAACGGGATCGCAACCCTCAGTGTTGCGCCCGCACCGCTCTCAGCCAGTGAGCGGGCACCGGTCTCCACATGGGATCTGAACCCTCGGCGGGAGCGCCGCCGCACTCCCAAGCAGTGCACTCTCCAGTGCGCCACCGGGCCGGCCCAGTCTTTTTTTTTTTTCCTTTTTGTCTTTTTTCGTGACTGGTTACGGGATCGCAACCCTCAGTGTTGCGCCCGCACCGCGCTCAACCAGTGAGCGGACCGGTCTTTATATGGGATCCGAACCCTCGGCGGGAGCGCCGCACTCTACCGAGTGCACCACCGGGCCGGCCCTTGGACCCCTGTTTAAGCAAGTCAGCCCATCTCAGCCACAGCAGACCCGCTGTGTAGCTGGAGAGCTCTGTGGATATTTGCTTCTCCGGCCTTCATGTGTACCTTGAAAGGAAATGTACCTACACAGCTTCTTGTTTTTGTTTTTTCTTTCTGTTTTGCCAAGGTGTATTATTTTATTAATTTATTTTTTTATTAGCATATTCGTGGTTACAAATCATACTTATTCTTTATGTCCTTTACCCAATGTACCTACATAGCTTCTAGAAACAATCTGAATTGTACCCTCTCCTCTGTTCTTAGAGGCAGCCACAAAAGGTGAGTTTTGCTGGTCTTAAATCACACACCACAATCCAGACGACTGGTCGTGTCCTAGGTACAAGTGATCTCCCTGCCCTGACCTCTGTGAGGTCCTGCTTGCAGCTCTCTCAGAAAGTCCTGTGGTGGCTCATTGAGCTCTAGTCTGAGTGCCCCTGTAAGTCCCTGGAAGTTCATATTAAAGGGTGGGTATCATCTGCTTGTCCACCCCAGACTGTGCAGTATGATCCATTAATTGCTTTCTGCAGTCAGATGACCTGTGCTTACCTCAGTTTCTCCAAAGGCTGCTCCGCCTAGGAGCTCTGACACTTGTGGGCACTAATTGGCCCCTTTCTGCCTTCATTCTCTCATTTGTTAGAGATAATAAGACCCACTTTATGGGAATGTTTTGAGAATTAAATCAGATAATATGTGCAGACCACTCAGATGATTGCCTAGCCCACAAAATAAAATTTTAGTTGTTCCTGTTTTTTTAATTTGTTATTATCCATTAAATGTGGATACTATCATCCCATAAGATTTGAAGAAATCAAGATCACATATGTAAAACTATGCAGGGTCTGATAATCATTATGGTAACAATCATCATTACATGAAATGATTTGAAGACTGTATATATACCCTTCTGAATGTATTTACATATACATATGTTACTTACATGTAAGCTCATATATAAATGTATTTTATTATATATGTATATAAAGTATATATTATATATAGATGATTAAAATTGAAATGTATTTATATATAAATTCATGTATATCTATTATATATTTTTATATAATTAAAATTAAAATCTGAATATGATGTGAATCAAATAAAATGATTTGATTATAAATAATTTATATGTAAAAATTATTTAAAGACCATATTTTATATATATATATATACCCTTTTAAACATTTATTTACTAATTTATTCAATTAACATTTACCAAGCATCTGCCATGCACTAGGCTTATATTCTTAATATATAGTTTATCCCAGTGTAATGGATTGAGCACTGGGTTTCCCAGCCTTTCCAATCATGATTAGTCTCTTTTCCCATTCTCTCCTCGTACTTCATTTTTTCTGCAGTATGTGATTTGATTACTTCTGCCATGCATTGGAGTAACTCTGAGCAGATGGTGAACTTCTTGGAGGCAGGTGCATGTCCTCTCCTCTCCTGTCCTAAGTAGCTCCACAAGGCTTAGGACTGTGATTATCTCATGCAAAGGACCCAGTACAAGTGTTTTGGCTTGAATCAAAGATCAGGTGTCTGGTCCTATCATCAGCTGTGTTACTCTTCAAGAGTCACTTAACTCCCATGTGTTTTTTTTTTCTCATCCCTAAAATAAATAGTTCTGAGGAAGAGAGATGAATGAAAGGTGTCATTTGTCCTGCCAAAGCTGAAGAATGTGTAGTGGCTTCTGGGAGTGGAGAATGAAACTGAGACCTAGACTGGGATAGAGAAAAAAAGGCCACCACCCCTCCCATGGGGAAAGCAGGGTGGGGGGAGAATGCTCTGGTGTCTCCCTTGGAGGCTCAAGCAACTTTCGGCTTCTTGTTAGCTAGACAATTCTATGTTTTCATGTGATCTGTTTATTAATCACTCTGTCCCTCCCCTTTCAATCGACACAAACACAACATACAGAATTACTCAAATTTTGAAGTATCTCTCTCTTTTTTTTTTTTTTTTTTTTTTTTTTTCCTTAGTATTCAGAAACTCAAAGGGATTTATAGCCTGTGGAAACTTGCCCATTTAAAACCAGTGACACCAGATGGTCCCCAACCATATAATTACTTATGATTTGACCTATCAATCCAAGCAACGACCTCACAAAAAGGTAATGGTGGGACATTTATGTTTTTGACAATCTTGAAAATGACTTTTATTTTCTAGCAAATAAATAACTGGTATTTTTAGCAATAAAACAGGAATATACTTTTATTGTAGACTTTTAAAATGCACATAGCCTAAAAAAGAATATTCATATTTTTAAAACACACAGCATCCTACCACCCCAAGATAACTATGCTGCCATTTCAGACTTTTTTCCTATTGTTACATGTTGCATATAAATAAATATATGTATTTTAAACAAAAACAGAATCATAACATACTTTCCATTTCATGGTCTTCTTTTTTTTCTATCAGTATATACCAAACATCACTTTATTATTCTTTGTCAATAATCATATATTTATCAAACTATTTTAAACCTGAATTAAATTATTCTATGGTGTTATTTTGGGACTTTGAGAGGATCCTCAAAACAACAAGCATCTTTCTTATCTGAATTCTGAACTATTTGAAAAAATAAATATAACCTTCATCCCTAATAAAACTGATATTGGACACAGCAGCTGACAAGCTGAAGACTTGTAAACTTCCTAATACTGAGCCCCAGAATTAGAATTTCCTCCCTGGCTCCAGGCAGCACCGGACATAGAGAGCAAGGACCCCTGTGAGCATCTCATTCACAAGGTGTAGGAGGGAAGGACTGGCTAAGCATGTCCAGTTCATTGTTCTCATGCTCACCATCGAGAAAGGGTACCCCTCCTTTTCTATGCAAGAGAGACGAATAGAGATTACTCTAGTGGAGCTCCCACCACATCAAAGGAAGCATCAGAAATAGGGAAGACACTCCCCCCGAGGCACAAATGTGCCATAATTTATACAACCAGCCCTTATGAGACATTTGGCTTATTTCCAATCACTCCATTATATCACAAATTATTTTGTCTGGACATGATTATTGTCCCCCATAGGTACAAAAGTGATGCTCAGTGTTGTCTGGTATCATGCGGTTAGTGTTGGATATGCACTTTGAATTCAAGTTCTCCTGACTCCAAAGTCCAACATCCCACATCCCCAAGGTGACTCAGAGGCTGCCTAGATCAACGCTTCAGGCAGCTCTGTGGAAAGACTTGATGCAGGGGTGGGACTTGCCAGGTATCAACTATAGCCACAGAACAGCCAGAAAGTGACCCAAAGGTCTGTAAAACAAATGAGTAATGGTCTGGTGGAGACCAGGTGTACATGTGGCAGGTGAATAATCCCAACAGGATGGAATTAGGTGGGCAAGATTCCATGCAGAGGGGACTTGTATGTGCTGCCAGCCAGCCTGTAAACAACGATGTCTGTTCTTGAAGCATCTCTCTGAAGGACAGCTGTGCTTTGGTTTAGCTGACAACGACCACACCTCATCCTCATTTACTGTAAGATGACAAGAGAAACTACAGACGTTTGTTTGCAGGGCCCAAGTGCCTGAAGTTTTTATTGGAGACTTTGTCATAAACTCTAAAGTGGCAAAAGCAGCACCCATGTGCCAGGGATGAGACTTGACTCAGATGGCAGGGGTTGGCAGCCTTCCTCACGGACGACTAGCTTGATCTGAAGATGGATGTGTCATCGACAGCAGGCACTTCTGGTGTGTCAAGTGGCATGCTAACAGACCACTCTGGTCTTCTAGTTTCTGGCCTAATGGCCTGCAGTGTGCAAATAGTTTCTTCCTGCCCTTCCTCGTAGCTCAAAGCCCCATTGTTCACGCTGACTTGAGATATAGTCACAATCTTGCTTTTTCTGTCAAATGTATGAAGTGTTTTATTTACCTGAGATCTGCTAAGATGCTGTAGGTGATTCTTTCCCTAAGTGTCACTGAGCTGGATTGTTTTGTAACAAGTCTTGATTCAATGCTGATGGTTTGATTCAGGGAGCAAAACAAAACTTCCCGACAGAAGATGAAAGCAGGTGGGTCTGCAAAGTCAGAGAGCAGCTCCAGTTCATAGGAGACCACAGGCAGAACACAAGCAGACATGGAGCAGGACCTCAGGATGGAATTGGCATGGGACTCATTCATTCATAGAAATATTCCTTCTAGGCTGTTGGTGTTTGCGCTTAGCTTATGCGAGGCGCTGTATTAAGAATTGCTTAATGTAATATGTTTGAATGATACAGAAAGGAACAAAACAAATTCCCTGTTCTCAAAGAACTTAAAAATAAGATATGTATCTGGCTGTGAAATGGAACAATATATGGTACACGAGTAATGGGACTGCTTGTTGAGATGTAAATTTTTGTCTTTTCACTTTTTCACCCACCCTTCTCAGAGAGTTGCTCCAGCCCTCCACTTTCTTGCCCCAGGGAAGGGTTCTGTTGAGGAGAGTGAAATCGGGTGCAGGCCACGTATGGACGACCCTACCTCAGATTGTATGTGTCACAGAGATTGAGATTAGTTAAACCTGGTGAACTCATTGAATAGTCTTATGAACACGCATGTTAGTTTTAACAATATTTGGTAAGCACAACCTTAAAGTTGGCACTTTATTCTGTAATTTTATTATTGTTGCAACAGTAGTTGGCACTGCTGCCCTCATTGAAGAGGTGAGTAAACTGAGGCCTGAAGAGTCTGAGAAACTTGTCCCAATTCTCACTGCTAGTTAGTGGCGGAGATAAGATTTAGATCCATCTCCGTTCCAGCCACTTCCTATGATTAAAGGTTTTGGATATTGGGACTGAAAGCAGTTCCTTGCATATAACTGAGAATCAGTCAAGCTATAGTGTTAAGAGCATGAGCTATAACTTAAGAATCTGAGCAACTTATTGAAGGCTCAGTATTGGCCTGAGGGAATGCAGGCTGGTGTAGCCAGAAGAAGCCAACTGATTGGTCTTGAATTTGATCCACCTTCATCTTTGACTACTTTGTAATTTTGGACCGGTTTTTTTTCTGTTTCACTCTTCTCATTTACAAAATTAGGACGTTGATCTGACACTCTCAGATCTCTGCCCCATGGAAAGTGTATTGAAAAGACGGTTCGAGTCAATTATATAAGGAGAAAAATTGCAATTTTTGGATATAGAATGCAGAAGGAGGAGGGAGCCAAAGACTTCACTTTTAAAAAGGACACATGACTTTATGGACATGTTTGCTATCTTATCTATCTTCAGAAGCCTGGTGCCTAGAACAGTGCCCAGAACAGAGTAAGTTCTTAAGAAATACTTCTTGACCACATAAAGTTTACATTGTAGGAGCTAAAATCTAAGTGACTTATTTAGGATGAATGTGGTTGATATTAAAGTTAAATATAGAACTGAGATATGAAAGGAAACTCAGAAATCTCTACTCTATTGATTCTAAAAATTAAGCAAATGTTCATCCTTTCTGATTACTTAAATGATTGTTTCCTGAAGTGTATTTTATGATATGCTGATCTTCAGGATCTTAAGTAATGAAAGGATTTTATAAGTTTAGCAAATATTCACTCATTCTATCCCTCTTCTTAGAGATTCAGTATACATGTTAGCATATCAAAGGCCCTGAGTAGTCCTGCAATAATTTAGTCCTTTTAACTTTATCTAAGATTTTCCATCATCACCCCCTCTTTTTTTTAAAAAAAATATTTATTATCATCTATGCAGTATACTTTATGAAGTGCTGAATTAAATATAGCTAATCTCAGAAAAGGAAAATGTATTAAATAATTCCCAAAGGTCCTACTTATTGTTATAATAATAAGGTATTATAAATGCAAGGTTACCACTGTGGATTGAATGTCTCCCCCAAACTCACTAAAGTTTAAATTGTGTCTCCCATATGACAAGCAAACAGATATGAGGTTGTTGGGAGGGAGGGGAGAAAGGGAGAGGGGAGGGAGGTTTCGGTAATGGGCCACAATAATCAACCACATTGTATATTGATAAAATTAAATTAAATTAAAAAAATAAAACTATATTTATTAATTTTAACATAAAAATGAAAGAATGAATGAATGAATGAACGAACGAACGAACAAATAAATAAATAAATAAATAAATAAATATAAATAAATACATACAAACATAAATAAATAAAATTCTGTCTTTCAAAGTTCCAGGTATTGGAAAATTGGCCCCACTGTGACAATATTGGGAGGGTGGGGACTCCTATTAAGATAATTGAAAGGTGGGGCCTTAAAGAGGTTATTAAGTTGATGGTTTAATGGTGGTTTTGAGGGCTTTAAAAGGAGAGCACATGAGAGTCTCTCTCTTCTCCACCATTTCTACCATGTGAGATGCCCGCATTGCTGTAAAGTCACCACCAAAGAAGACCCTCACTGAAGGTGTTCCCTGGACTTTGGACTTCCCAGCCTCTGAAACTGTATGCAGTAAATTTCATTTTCTTACAAATCACCCAGTTCCAGGAATTTTGCTATAAGCAACAGAAACAATGAATACAGTTATCCCCCCTCCTTAAATATTTGGAGAAAATTGTATTATTCTAATTTATCTTATTTTTGACAAAATTTTAAAAACAATATTTGGAATTCTATTTTTTAGGTTCAAAAATTTGCTTAGTGCTCTTTTTCAATCATTTTCTTATTTGCGTATAATACTTTATAACCTAGGGTCCTCAAATTGCTTTCAAAAATATATTGCTTTCTATGTCTGAAAAAATATTACACAATGTTGAAGTCAGAGGATTTAAATCCATATATTTTTTGTGGACATCTACTTTCTAAGCAGAACTTTTGAGCTCAGGAAAATGGGTTCCTCTGCAGTGATATGTATGAGCACTTTAAATGAAAAGCACTGTGTGCCAGTGGCTGTTGCTATATGAGAAGTTGGAATTAGGGAACCTCTTAGAAGCAGTGGAATATTAAAAAGTGAGCAGCAGTCTTAGAACCAGAAGACCTGGGCTGGTCTGCCACTTTTGACCCTTACTAGCTATAGAAACACGGACAAGCTACTTTACCTCATCCCAGAGTTATTGTAATAACTAATCATTTAATGCATATAGTAATATTCTATAAAGTCTTACCCAAATATTAAGATGAGTCATCATTACATTAATTTAGAAAGTTGGTGATCCTAGACATACACAACGTGAGCTTCTCTCATGTGTAATTTCTAAGCACTCAAAATACAAGGTTTATGATTCCAAGTTTAATGCTCTTTCAAGTCTACTGAAAAGTCTACCGCTGAAGCTCTGCCATCTAGAAATCCAATCCTCAGTTTTCAAATTCCACCCAAACAGTTGGCCTTAAAGGATTCTGAAGCTAGTCAAATGTGGTATCTCCAGCAGCATGTCTAAAAGTGAACACGTCATCTGTCCTTTGAAATCTCTTTTCCCAGGTTCCTTTTTAAGTGAATTGCTCCACTATTCACCCAGTATCCACTATTCATCCATTATTTGCCCATGCCTCCTTTCCAGACAACATCTTTGATTCCTCTGTATCCTTCACCATCTGGAATGAATAAATCACCTGGTAACATCTCCCAAATTCACTTATTTGGTTCAATCCTTTTGTAGGTTGAATTTTTTACCCCCAAAAGATATATTCACGTCCTAAACCCTAGTACTTGTGAGTGTGATCTTATTTGGAAATAGGTTCTTTACAGATTATTCAAGTTAAGATCATACTGGAGTAGGGTTGGCCCTGATACAATGACTGGTGTCCTTATTTTTTAAAAAGGAAATTTGTAAACAGAGATAGAGGCACACAGGGAGAACACTGTGTTATGACAGAGGCAGGGACTGGAGTCTACAAGCCAAGGAATGTCAAAGATTGCTGCAACCACCAGAAGCTAGAAAGAGTTAAGGAAGCATCCTCCCCTAGAACCTTTGGAGAGAGCATGGCTCTGCCCACACCTTGATTTGGGATCCTAGGCCCCAGAGCTGTGAGACTATAGCTCTGTTCCTTTAAACCACCAAGTCTGTGATACTAACACACATGGCCACTATCACTTTCCTAGTTCAGGCTCCCATCAACTCCTGCCTGGATGACTGGCTGCAGATGCTGCCTGTGAGATCTCTCTGCTCCTGCCTTGCAATCTCCTTCTCCACCAAATTCCATGTTGTACCTGGAAGTTTGAGTGATCTCATGAGGATTCACTCAGATCATGCTGCTTTCCTGACCGACACTCATTGCTCTTAAGATAAAGTCTCCACACTTCTTAACACAACTCTCGTCTTCTCTTTTCCGCCCTTTTTTCTAACTAGCTCAGCCTCAATTCTCAGCTTACAAGATGTTTCTACTTCCCTGTTTTCCTTCATTAGGCAAGAAACTCCGTGAGGAAAAGTCCTGGGTCTGTCTATCTTTCTCACTGTGATTTCCTTAGATGTGATACTGAGCTGAGAATGGCAGACATATAAACGTTTGTTACATTAATTAATAAATTACCCTTGAGTGTAGATTGGGAGACCAAGGCTTAGTATTTACATGAGATCCAGATTAAATGCTGTGGATTTGCTCGCATTATAGCTATCTGTAGCCTATGTTTATTGCCAGGACTGGACTATCTTTGCAACAGCTCTTTCAGGGGGGATCTTTTGTTACTTTTCTTTACAGATGGAGCAGCTAAGGTACAGGAGAATAAAGAGACTTGCTTTCCCCCAGGTAGGTAGAACCAGAGTTTGATCCCAGGAAATCTGAACTTCAGACCTCACAGCTTTAGCATAGCTCCATTTTCCCAGGATACTTTTTTTGGGTCAAATATTCAGATCTGTTTTTGGATCGTGTATCAGAGTGTTCAATGTCTTTACTTTTGTTTTGAGTATATAGTCACTATGCACTGTAATGAAATAGGCATTGCCACATACCTTCTGCACAATGTTTTACCAAAGCCTAGATGACAAAGTTCAAGTCTGGACTTAATCTTCATCCAATGTCATTTAATGAGCACCTACTATGCACCAGGTTCTACTATAGACAGTGGACATACAGAGACGATCAAACCAAGACTTGACCTCAGGAGCTCTCATTCTGATAAGGGAAACAGTCAAGCTAATGAAACTACAATAGTTGAATGTGATTAAAACAATCATGGATTTATATCCAAGGTAAAGAGGTGGTTCTGGGAGGGCTGGAGTCATTCACACAGAAGGAGTTTCTGTCTGTTGAGGAGTGAAAGATGAAAGATCATTTACTAGTGAGAGAGGGCAAAGAATTGTTAATGTGAAATAGCACAGTGTTTTCTTTTTTCTTTTATTATTTAATTCTAAGCAGTTTAGTAAAACAGAACAAAGAGGGCAGAGAATAAGCTGGAGAAAAGGGCTCAGCCAAAAGATAATAGAATATTTATATCATTCTGGAGAACCTGAATTTTACCAAGGGGATGATTCAGTTACTGAAGGATTTAATGAAGTGAGTGATACAAAGACTTTTACTTTAGAAAGACCAAGTGGGGGGCCTTCTTATATTATAAAACAGTGTGTTATGTTCATATCACATGCACATATGTGCATTTCATGTGTGCATGCCTTCTCGTGTGTTTATTTGTATGGATGCACATGCATACATACTTCTACTACTGCTCAGTTGAACTGCATGATACTGCCATTTTTATAGGTCAAAAAAGCCAAATATCACAATTTCAAAAGTTTGACCTGAAATTTATGGTGTAGTGGAAGAACAGATTGTGAATGAAAATCCTCAGGTCTGAATCTCGTTGTCTTAGTTTGAATTTCTCAGAATCCAACCAATACAAGGACTCAAGATGAAGTTTTTGGCAGGTGAAGGACATGCTCTTTGGGTGAGTCACAGAGAAAGAAAGGCAGCCAAGAAAGGGCTCAAGCCAGCTATGATAGAAGGGAGCAGAAGCTTAATCCCACTGGGCAGATGTGGAAGTCAGTGTAGCCGTGCATCTCAGAGGTATCCCATCCAAGGTAAGGGGCTGGGGCACTTGCACAAGGACTTTGTCAGTAACTGGTTGAGAGCTGCTGTAAAAAGGCAGGAAAAGTGGTGTCTCAAGCTCCAGAGAAAGCTCTCCCCACCTGCATTCATCAGGTTCAGATACTCCAGTTAGAAATCAGCCGGGTACTTTAACATGGTGAGGCTGTAGGGATAAGGTCTGCCACCCTCGTCTCTACTACTTACCAGCTAAATGGCCTTGACCTGATCCCTTAATGCCTTTGAGACTCATTTTCCTTACTAGTAAAATGGGGAGTGCAACACCTTCACCGGGGGAGGATTAACACACTCTACTGTGGTCTAAACAAATACCACTAAAGTAATACGCTTCTAGTGCATAAACACCCAAATAAGCAGCAACCTTGAAATTTACAAAACAACTTTACATTCTACCTAGTCCTTTTCCTTACTGAGCCTTTATTACTACTCTCAGAGAAGTCCAACAGGTAAGTTGCATGAACTGAGAACCTTGAACTCAATGTGATAAGCTCTTAGAATGGAAAAGAAACATATGCCTCTCCACTGTGTTCCTTGCAGTCAAATACAGCCCACTTATCACTAATAATATTTCTGCTTCTTCAGAATGTTGGTAGCAGGATCATTTGTGTGGCCTCTAGAGAAAGCTAGCACTGTTTCCATGGCATCAGATGAAGAATCCTGGATTGTGACTGAAGACAGAGGAGTTCAAATCTCAGGGTCGCCAGTAGCTCGGCATTGATGCCTAAGCAAAGGGAATTCAGATTTCTCAGGGTGATCACGGACAATCCTGAGTCACAGGTTCACACCTGGCAGTAAGAACAGAAACGTATGCCTTCCACCTTAAAATACTGCCCTTGGGAATGTCTGTAATTCCACTGCAACAACACACTCCTTTGTGGTAGGTATTTCTCTCTCTCTTTCTTTCTCTGTCTCTATCTTTCTATCTCCACCTCTCTCTCTGTGTCTCTCTATCTCCATCTCTATCTCTCTAAATTGAACTATAATTATATATGCACAGAGCTCATGTGTAGAATTTGATGAGTTTTGACAAATATGTATACCTATGAAAACAATAGCCCAGTCAAGATGATAGAACATTTCTGCCAGAAAGTTCCCTTCTGCCTTTTCCCATTCATTTTCCATTCACCTGACAATCATTATTTTCATTTCTATGCCCACAAGTCAATTTTGCTGGATCTTGAAATTTTTATAAACAAAATAATAAAATATGTATTCTTTTGTGTCTGGCTTCTTTCATTCAACACAGTATTTTTGAGATTCATTAATGTTGCTGCATAAAATAGTAGTTTGTTCATTTTGCATAAAATAGTAGTTTGTTCATTTTTATTGCTGAGTAATATTCTATTGCATTATATACCAACATTTGCTTATCTATTTTCTTGTTGATGGACATTTGGGTTGTTTGTTTTATTTTATTTTTTGCTATTATGAATAAAGCTGACATTAAACTTTTGCACAAGTCCTTCTGTGGACAAATGTTTTCATTTCCTTTGGTAACATACCTTGGACTGACACTCTACAAAAGAAGATGTACAAATGCCCAACAAACACATGTAAAGATGTTTAACACCATTAGTCATGAAACAGATATAAATTCAAATTGCTGCAAGACACCACTGCATCCCACTAGGACAGCTAAACTTTGCAAGTATTCCTTTCGAACAAACAGATGAATTTACAAAGAATGTTCTTTTAAGTTTTTGATGTTGTTTTTATGAAAGTTTGGAAGCACACATAAATAGAATAGTATAATGAACCCCCATATGACCATCCCACAGATTCAACAATGATCAACATTTTGCCATAATTACCCCTTGTCATTTTTCAACAAAAACCAATTATCCAATTTCCTAACAATAACTGGGTGTCCTACAATTCAAGTCTGGCACAGACACCGCAAGTCAACGGGTCAGACTCACAACATTGCCCTCACTTCAGATACCAGCTGCAAAGGGGGTCCTCAGGCTACCTGTACTTCTTTCTGCCTGGCTGACTGCAAATTCAGAGGTTCCCAGGCTACCTCCCCTCAGGTTCAATAAATCACTGGAACAATTACATAACTCAGGAAATCAGCTTACAATTACTATTTTATTATAATGGATACAGCCCCAGAACAGCCAAATGCAAGAGATGTACAGAAGAAAGTCTGGAGGTGGTGGGGGTCATTTGGAGCTTGCACATCCTCTCTGGGTGTGTCACCCTCCCAGTTCATCCATGTGTTCACTGGCCCAGAAGCTCCCTGAGCCTCATCTTTTAGGGTTTTTAATATGGGGTTTCATTACAAAGACACGATTGACCAAATCATTGGCCATTGATGATTAAACTCAATCTCCATCCCTTCTCTCTTTCCTGGAGGTCCAGGGATGGGGCTAAAAGTTCTAACTTTCTCATCTCATGGTTGGTTTCTCCGTTGGCCAGCCCCCATCCTGAAGCTACCTAGGGGCCCTCCCACGAGACACCTCAACAGCATATGCTCAGATATGGTTGAAAGGGGTTTGTTGTGAATAACAAAAGACCATCCCTATCTTTCAGGAAATTCCAAGGGTTTTAGGAGCTCTGTGCCAGAAATGGGGAACAAAGACCAAATACTGTATGTATTTTTAATTATACCACATACCCACTATGCCTTATTTGTATATTTATTAGTTTTTCTGTATTATTTTAAAGAAAATCCTTTATATCATAATTTTACCCTTAAATAAGGGCATTTTGTATATAACCAAAATACTATTTTTATACCTAATGAATAATAAAAACTTAATATCATCTAATACCCTCTTCATACTCAGGTTTTCCTAATGATCTCAAAAATGTCTTCATAATTGGTTTACACATTGTGCTTGGTTGAAATATATTATTGGGGTGAAGGGAACTTTACTTTTACCCTCTGAAGTTTCAGTAATTTGAGTTCATGAAATAAAGTGACTGACAGCAGACAGATTAGCAGGAGAAAAGGTTTACAAATGTATTACTTGCTCGAGGGCATCATGAGAAAGAAAAGTGAATACACAGCCAGCCAATAAAATTTAGAAGCTTGTATACCCTCTTCATAGGAGAAGGGGGAGGGGGCTGTAGGCAACTTAGGGGAGAGGAAATGACTTTTGGGAGAGAATGGATGTGCCCAAAGAACAGGGGATAGCCTGTGACAAAGTCTGGGCATGTGGTCTTCTTTCATGTGATATGAGTTAATTTCCTCTGTATGATGAGATTCCTGGGAGTGAGGTGAGGGGATACCCAGGACAATTAAATTCTTTCTGGAGGATCCAGTCTCAAGGTAGGTAAGCCTTGGCCAGCAGTTGCTGATCCCTAAGTGCCTTCAATTTAAAGTAATCAGCATACCAAGCCTTCATATTTTGTGGTGGCGTGAACTTCTAAAAAGATTCGTATCAAAAAATTCATGAAAAGATTCATATTATCTTTTAATTCCATTTTTCCATGAACTTTTTGAGGTGTCCCCATCCCATTGTCTCCCTTCTTTCCCATGGCAATGAATTATTTAAAGAAAACAGGCCAAACATAAAACCACATTCTGATTGTTTCCTAAGAGTATCGTTTCTCTAGTTTCTTTATCTGTCTTTTCTTTAGATAAGAAGGTATATGTAAAAGGCTCAGCATCATGTTTAATATTTTTAGAGCAAAAATACTTCATACTTCATAGATGTTTCATTTATTCTGAAAAGCATCAGCGTCTACCACATTTTCGGTCCGGAGAGTTACAAAGGTAAATACCATATGTTATCGTCTTGCTGTTAAAGATCTTACAGCCTAGTTGGGGAGAAAGATACGTAAACCCATCAATATAATGGTATACGTGCCAGGAAGGATTTGGGTGGGGATATGCATTCTGATAGGGGCATCAAGGCTGCATGAGGAGGTGATACATGAGCTGGCTCTGGAGGGAAGTCAGAGTTCACCAGTCAAAGGAGAGAGAGTAGGCAGGACATGCTAAGCCAGACACCTGCGTGTCTGCAGGAGGAGACTGGAGTTGACATCACACCCAGAGCCTGGACAGACTTTGACCCAGACTATTGTCTGTTCTTCGTGCCCATTCGTCTTCCCCCTCTAAATTGTCTACACCCCCACTTCCCTATCACCTATGAAGAAGGGTGTACAAGCTTCTGAAACCCACTGTGTTATGGGCTCCTCACCTTCCCGGGATGCCTCCGTGCACACAACCCGTTTGCATGCTTTCTCTCCTGTTAATCATTCTATGGTCAGTTCATTTCTCAGACTCAACTATCAAACCTCAACGGAGGGAGAGAGAGGATACTCTTGACCCAACACATCTAGCTAGAGAGCGAGGCAGAGAATCCATGTCTTTGAGCCCTGTGGGACAGACTATCATAATAGTCTTAGTGGAGAACTCGACCATACATTTAGAGCCTGTTTGGGAACTTCAGCAGGCAACAAAGAGTATGTGCTCTGTATGAAAGCAAATTATTAAGTAACAAAAAACAACCCAAGCTGCAATATACCAGAATTTTAGGACATTCAGTGAAGAAACATTTACCAAGTTTAACATGGGAATATGGAGTTCTCTTAGACTCTTCTGAAGCAGTAGGCATGTTGCCTTGCCATAAGATTGATGATACCACATGTTAGTATAGAAATCTGAGTTTGGGTTTTTTGGGTTATTTTTTTCCCTGGAAGCTCTTACCAACTCTCTAAAGGTCAACACCAGAAGATCCAAAGAAATGAAGACACAAACAGAATTTGGTTTCTTCTGCCCCAAACCACCCCCACCCCCACCCCCAGTCTCTTCTCCTGGAACTTCTAGTATAGACTTGAGTCTAAACTTCTATGTTTATTGATGAACTAACTGGGTGTCTGCAGAAACAATTGTTTGTGAAAAGTCAAAAGTTGTAGGTAATTTACAGAGGTCAGTAAAATTCAAATATACACAAATCAATGAGCAAATATTATTAAAAACCAGTTTACACTTCTCTACTTTTTGCCCCCATGGCACATGTAGTGGATTGAATTATGTCCCCCCAAAACTCACTGAAGCTTGAATTGTGTCCCCCAAGTTTTATGTATTAGAAAGAGCCCCTGCTGTGACTGTTAAAAGAGTGTGGAATCCTATTATGGTAATTGCAAGGTGAAGCCTTGAAGAGGTGATTAGATTGTAGGACCCTGCAGTAGTGAATGGATTAAACATGGTGGTCAGGGGCGTGGTTCTGAGGACTTTAAAAGAAAAGAGAGGAGAGTATCTCACTCTCTCTTTGCTCTGTCTCTGCTTCACTGTTTTCATAATGTGATCCTCTACTGTCACTGTTGCCACCACCAAGGTGCTCACCAGATGTGTTCCCTGGACTTTGGACTTCCCAGCAACAGAAACTGTAAGCAACAAATTTCATTTTCTTTATAAAATACTCAGTTTTTTTGCTATAAGCAACAGAAATGGACTAATACAGTACATTTCACCACTTAATATAGTAAAAATACATTAATTTATTAAACATATTGTTTATTGTCTTTCTCCTCTTGTTAGAATATAAGCTCTTTTGCCTGTGTGTTTAGGATTGTCCCAAGTCTTAGCTCAGTGCCTTGCACATAGTGGGCCTCAAAACTACTGATTGAATAATTGCATAAATAAAAGGTGAATGAATTCTGGGTACCTGGGGATCAGTTTACCATGACAAAATGGGCTAAGGTTTGATTTAAAAATTCAAGCAATAAATAACTTCTGAATTAATGCAACCCCTTTCAGCTTAATAGGAAACACCAAAAGTTAGTTGAGCATAGGGTAATGGGTAGGTGTGTTTGGAGAGCAAACCAACATCAGCTGGGGGCATGGTGAGCAAAGAAGAAACATAATCCAGTGCTCTTGAAGGTTATTTTCATGTAGCTGGGGTGCTACAAACATTTTTTTTTTCTGCTTTGAAGATTTTTCTGTTTAGATCATTGAAACCCTCTTTATTTCATTTGCAAAGCACCTCAATGAAGGTATTATCATCTGTGATTATTAAGATAATTTTAGAACTGGGAACATAGAGATAACTTTAGACTGTAGATTGTAGGGGAGGAAAGTTTTCTTTCCTCATTCATCACTAGGTTCTTGGCTGAGGCACCTGTAACAAAAGACAGATTAACAAGAGAGAAGCAGACAAATTTATTTCACAATCCAAACAAATTTTCCTTTTGCTGGCTTTTTGTCTGTTTTCCCAGGATCTCATCTGCAGGATCTGAAGTGACTGGGATATCTCATCTGTCCCATCTGGGGTGGCAGAAACTGAAGCGGAGAAGAAATATCTTTTTTTCTTATCACCAGGTTTATGGCTGGAGCTCCTAACAAAAGACAGATTATTAAGAAAAAAGCATATACTCATACATTTAATATGTTTTATGTGACATGGGAGCCTTCAAAAATCAAGATGCAAAGAACAGGAAAGCTGTACATTTTTATACTAAGTATGATGAGGAAGTGTGACTAGAAAAAAAAGGTCTGATCTAATGGCAACAAAGAGAAGGAAATTCAGCAAGGTCAATTTGTTTAGATTCTTCTCTGTGTCTCTGTGTCTTCAGACATAAGGACATTTCTTTCTTCAGGGTATACGGAGGTTACCTCTGGGGGTCTTATGACCTGCTTTAGAGGAGGGTAAAAGAATTTTTTATGACCTGCTTTTGGGGAGAAGGCCAGTCAAAGGGCAAGAGAGACCTTCCGGTTTCTGCTGTTTTCTCCAATTCTAAGGTGCCATATTTTGGAGTAGTGTGTCCTGAACTCCCAAAAAGACCGTAGCCTCCTCAAGAACAGAGACCCATTTTTTCGGGTATAGTGCAGAAGGCACTTTCATATATATTTGTGAAATGGAGCCCAGCTTGCTCCTAGTTCATAAGTGGAAGGGTCAAGATTTGAAACCAGGTCTATTCTCCTTCCACTGACCAGGCTGATGGTCATCATGGTTGCTGGAATCTTCTGTGTGTTATCTATGTGCCAGGCACTGTTCCAGACACTTTATATTTATTAACTCAAGTTTGTGGTGAGAAAGAATTTGAATCCAGGCTGTTCCCCTCAAGAGCCAAGCCTCTTTATTGTTAAATTTATTTTATAGTGTCCTTGAGATTGGCTTTTGTGCATAGAAAGCATTAACCAGAAATTGCATTTGGGCTTAAACAATTAGTATTCAATGTACTAAAGTTACAGATTCACAAAACCTAGTTCTTTATTAAGATTTTAATTTGTTTTTGAATTTATGCTTTATTTATAAATCTGTAAAATTTTAGCAATCTTTTGTTTATTTTTATAACATAATGTTGACATTTTTAATTATTTGATTGTGGAAAATTTCAAACATACACAAAATAGAGTGAATAATGTAATGAGCTTACATGTACCCATCAGTCAATTCAATGATTATTAATCAACTAATGGCCAATCTTGTTTCATCTAAATTTCCACCCACTTTCCTCCTCTTACTATTTTGAAGCTATTTTTTTATCCTATCATTTTGTCCATAAATACTTCATATATATATAAAGATAATAACTCTTTTAAAAACATAACTCTAATTTCATTAATTTACATAAACAAAAAAGCAATAAATTCTCAATATCAAGCATCCAGTCTTACTTAAATTTCCAATTGTTTCATAAATGTCACCCTTTAAAAAACATGTTGTTTGAATCAGAATTCAGATAAGGTGCACATATTTTGTTTATTTGATAGGTGTTTAAGTTCATTTTAATATATAGGTGGTTTCTCTCTCTCTCTCCCTTCCCCCGCTTCCTACAATTTGTTTATTGAAGAAAATGGGTCATTTGTTTCATAGCCCTTTCCTCAGAGGAATGATAAAATTTGCATTTCACATAATCATGCAGTTGCATTATTTCTCAATACACACACAATAGACTCAGCGTAATATCACCACCAACACTGCCATGGCCATAAACAATAGGATTATTTCTTAAAGTTTACATATTTGTGGGGTGAGGGACGGTTCTTTTTGTTCTCAGGATATATCCCACTGGGGATAAACAGTCAAATTACTGTGTTATACAACCGCTTGGGATTTTTTTTCTCTTTGTGGATTTGACACAACACAGTGAAGTTCATCTGTTTTATTTTACTTTTCATTGTTAATAATTGAAAAAACTGAATTTTGTCTTAAAATTATGTATTTTGTATGGTTCCAAAGCCAAAACTACTAAATAAAACCAAATCTGCAAAAGCAACCCCTCTGTATGGATAATGGTTTTCCTTTATTTTACGGTTTGTCCTTCCATCATTTGCTTTTTATTAATATAAGCAGTTACATGCATATATTCATACTCCCTTTACCTAAAAACAGCACACTAATCACACTTTTCTTAACTTTCTTTTTTCACATAGAACTATATTCTGTGTATCACTATATAGTAACACATAGATAGAGCTGTTCTTTATTCTTTTATAAATCTGCATGATATTGCATTGTGTAAACGTACCAGGATTTATTTGACCAATCTCTTGTTGATAGACATTGGGGTCATTTCCATGTTTTTGCTATTATAACTAACCCTGCAATAAATAGCCTTGAGACTATTCTATTTTTTTCCCTTCTTTTCTTCCCTCCCTCCTTTCATTTGCCAATGTACCTTGGGATAAGTTCCTAGAAGTGAGATTAAGTCAAAGTTTAAATGCACATTTAATTTTTTTTCTGTGTTGCCAAATTCCCTGCTATAAGAGTTGTACCACTCTGCACTTCCAGCAGCAATATATGAAAGTGTCTACTTGCCTAAAGTCTTGTCTACAGATATTTTTTGCCAAATTAATAAGAAAGTGTGTATTTGCTACCTAATGGTTGAGAAATAGCACCTCAATCTGAAGTAGGTTTCTTTTATTATGAATGAATTTGAGTAATTATTCATTATTAACAGTCATTTGAATGTATTTTTCTATGAACATTTTGTTTATTCTCCAGTTCTTTTTCTATAAAATTGCAGGTATTTAAAAATATTTTTGAAGCTCATATATGTTAGGGAGATTTGTTGGCACAATTTGTTATTATATAAGATACATATTTTTTCCATTGCTTATGGTATCTTTTTCCATGTAAATGTTTTTTTCTTTTTATAATTTATTTGTTATAATTCTTCTGAGTTTTGAATAATAGTTAAGGAAGATTTTCCAACCCTGCATTATAGTAAAATTCACCCATATTTTTACCTAGTACTTGTATGTTTTCATTTTTTACACTTTTTTTTTTCTTTATTGCACTGGCTGGTTCAGGGATCAGAATCCTTGACCTTGGTGTTAAAACACCATGCTCTAACCAACTAAGCTAATCTGCCAGCCCTCATTTTTTATGCTTACACCTCTTATCCATCTGGAATTTATCCTGCTGGATAGCATGAGAAATAGATTCATTTTTATTTTGTTTATATGACTATCCACATATCCTGATGTTACTTATGAAAAAGTTGATCTTTTCACCACTTACTTGTGAAGGTACTTTTACCATATATAAAATCTGCAGTTATCATTATGTCTATTTCTTTGTTTGCTCTTCAGTTTCATTGGTTGCCTGTCTGTTCATGCAACAATACCACACTATATTTACAAAAGCTTATAATATCTGATAGGACTAGCCTTCCCCCTGGCTCCTCTCTTCAGAGTTTTTTTTTTTTTTTTTTTTTTCTTGTTTTTTTTTTTTTTTTTTTTTTCCTGGCTATTTTTGCTTATTTATACTTCCAAATGAATTTTGTAATTGACTTGTCTAGAAAAAAATCTGGTGGTATTTTTATTGGGATTGCCTTACATTTATAAGTTAACCTATGAAAAACTAGCATTTCTATGATGCTGATTCATTCTATTCAGGAACATGGTTTGACTTTTTTTTTGTTTAAGTCTGCTTTTAGATTTTACAAGAGTTTTCTTTAATGAAAAGCTAATTGTTAAATTTATAGTTAGGTATTTTTCTTTTTCTTTTTTTTAATCACATAAATGCTGTCTTCTTTTCCATTTTATCTTCTGTCTGGTTTTTGTTTTAATATATAAAACTATTGGGTTTTACATGTTCATTTTACAACCTATTCTTTTCTAAATTCTCTTATTGTTTTGTAATGATGTTTTATTGTTTATCTTGGGGTTTCCAGATGTATAATTATTTCATCTGCAAATAAATGGTGTTTCACCTCTTTCTTTCCAATTTTTGTGCCTCTAGTTGCTTTTCCTTGCCTAGTTGCATTGACTAATATTTCCAACAAAATGTTAATTAATAACATTAATTTAATAAGCATCTTTGTATAGAAATATTGAACAGCACTCTTTTTAGTCCTGACTTTAGCATAAAAATTTTTGGTTTCATTATTAAAGTCATATATGTGATTTTTAGTATGTCAAGGAAATATCTATTAATTCTTATTTTATTGTTTTCCTTTTACATAAATGCCTATGAATTTTGGCAAATGTCTTTTCTGTATCTATGGAAATATTACATGATTTTTCTCTTTAGGTCTATTAATATGATGAGTTATATAAACACAATGCCTAATATTGAACCACCTTTGCACTCCTCGAAAAAAGCACACATGGTTATAATGTATATATTTTTAATGTGCTATTATATTGTTTCCTTTTATTTTATTGAAGATTTTTGCATAAATATTTATTAGTGAATGGTCTGTATGTAGTTCTCTCTTTTGGTGCAATTTTTGTCAACTTTTAATATCAACGTGATATTCACTTGATAAAATATAACCATAGGAATTTTTCTTTTTTTTTTTTACACTTAATCCTTAGTATTAGGGGTTGAAAAATATATTTTCATTGAGAAGCATTTTTACCATTACAATTCAGAAGGAAAGGTAACATTCCAGTTAACTGTATAAGAGGCTTTGGCTATGAATGAATCTTGAAGCTGCAGGCAACTCTGGGTCAGACTCTCTGAGCTATTTTTTTTTCTCATTTCAGAAGATTGTATAGCACATAGCAAGTGCTCAAAAATGTTAGATATTATGATAAGATGACAAAAGGAACATGAGCCTGATGCAAATCATGAGTCCTAAATCAAAATCAGTACATGTGGTCTGGCAAGAGGATAACATATTTGAAACTGGGACTATCCGAGCAACTCTTGAGTGTATAGTTATGGCTTTTATAGATCCCCTAATGTTACATTGACTTTAACCGTTTTTCGTATAAGAAAAGAAGAAAAAAAGATATGAGCTAACATTGGGAGCACTGACTAAGTGTGAAGCTGTGGTGCTAAGGGCTTTTCTTCTTTGATCTAATTTAATTCAAACCAAGAACCTATACGGGCAGTTATTACTTGTTATCACTATTTTCAGGTGTAAAAACTAAGGCTTAGAATAGTTAAGTAGCATTTTAAAGTAACTATCTATTTCATAAGATTAGGGAGTGACAGAAAAGAGACCAAAAGGAAATTGGGACATTTGATAATAGAACCCACCTTCACCTATTATGCAAGAATTTTTTTTTTTCTGAGTTTTTTGGGGTAATATACGTTAGTAGAAGAAAATTTTGGAAATAAAAATAAGAAAAAAAAAAGTGAAATTGCACCTTTTGAGAAAATAAGTTTCAAATATATTCTTCCACAATGTTTCCTATCCAAATTCATTTATGTAAATATGCATATATGAAAATATGTGTATAGACATATGAGGGTACTTCAAAAAGTTCGTGGAAAAATAGAATTGGAAGGTAATATGAATCTTTCCATGAGCTTTTTGAAGTCCTCTTGTATATATAATATTTTAACAAAAGTGGATAAAAAAAGCCATAATATGCATAGCATTTTGTTAACATTTGTTTTTTTTAACTTAACTATATGTGGAGAATTTTAAGATTTCTACTTTAAAAATTCTAATAAAAGCATTTTCCTCTGGCTCAGAAGGACAACGTGGGCATCTTTTCTGTAGTCTCTGATGGCTGGCCTTGAATCGTCTGCCATGGCTTCTTAAGAGGTTATCCGTTTTTGCACATATTTTACAAGTAAGTGCAGGCAAATGGGACAAGGAAGGACAGCTAAAGCCATACCTGACAAATGCAGATAGTTGATAAATGTTTGCTAATTGAATTGAAGAATGCATGATAAATTACATTAAATGCAATTATTTTGTCTTTTTATGAAGTTAGGAGGGATTGCAAGTTCCTGAGGGTGGGGCCTTTGCTAAGAAATGATTGTATCTGTATTATTGCCTCCACTGGCTCCACTGTTGAAAGTGAAATGATAAAGGAGTTTAATAGCCCTTATGTGAGGGATGAAGTAAATTTTAGTGACCTCTTTGTGCTTCTCTTTATCTTCTAGTCTTACTCAGCCAACAATCTTATGATGGAAAAGCAAGCAAAGGCCATAAACAGGCAAGTTCAGAATAGAAAAACATACGGATGAACAACTAACATGAAAAGTATTTCGTCTCACTTGTGTTCAAAGAACTGTCCATTCTAAATACCCAGCTATGAAATGATCATGCATGTGCACCATACATTCCTGTAGTTGCTGACGAATTGCCTTGCAAAAGGGCATTGCCCATTTTCACTCCTCCCCAGTGATAACGACCACTATTCTCCCTTCCCCGACTCTGTATTTCCTATTAGTCTGATAGGAAAAATAATTCTCTGTTGACTTTTATTTTCCTGATTATAAGCGAGCCCTTTCAACATTCTCGTTGGCCATCTCTACTGTGTGAATTGTTTGTTTATAGGTAATGTTTATTTTCTATAGGAATATTTTCCTGTTCTTACTGATTAATAAAATTTTAAAAATTAAGATTATTAATCTTTGGTCATTTATTTTGCAAATATTTTTACCAAATGTTTCACTTATCCTTAATTTGGTTTACTATGTTGTGCACCATTTAATGTTTTTATTGTCAGATTTGTCAATTCTTTCTTTATTGTCTTCTGGCTTAACTTTGGAATATATTTTCCATTGAGATTTTTCCTCCATTGCAATATTATCAGAATATTCTTTTAAAATATCATCTCTGACTTTCGGGATTCTGTCTGGAATTTATTTTTGAACAAGGGGTGAGCACAGGATCTCCAGTGGACGGTCCTCACAATGCTGTAGGCGCAGAGGGAGAACATGGTACTTGATTGATTCTATGTGCCATGGATTTCGGATGGGAGAGAGGCAGAATTGATTCACTACTAAATGCATTCTGAGCCCCTTCCTACTGTGTGCCAGGTGCTAGTTTAAGCACTGGAAATACAGAGCTGAAAAACACAAGCACTGTTTTTCCATGGAGCTTCCATTTAAGTTGCAAAAGAAGTAAACACAAAGATTTAAACAAGAAAATGTCAGGTAGTGGTGAATACCATAAAGGAATAAAAACATATTGCATGCAATGAAGAAAGAGGGTTTCTGTAGATTGGATGGTTAGAAAAGACTCCTTTGAAGAGGTGGCACTTAAGCTGAGACCGAAATGACAAGCAGAAGCTAGCCTTAAGGAGCCCGGGGTAAGTGCATTCCAGAAAGTGAAAAACAAGTACAAAGATTCTAAGGGGAGCATTAGTTTGCCGTATTTGAAGTTAGAATGACTTCAGAAGGATTGTGAGGAGGAAAGAGATGGAAGTAGTCAGGGAGGTAAGCAGGGTCCAGATGGCGTGTGGCCTTGTAGAATCTGGTAGATAGTTGGGTTTTATTCTAACCGGTGGGGAAACCCTGGGGGATTCTAAACAAGGTCACGATGAGGTGTGATTTACAATTTACATTCATGTGCCTGCCATCCCTGAAGCTGCCACTAGAGGGAGGCAGGAGGCGATGGGGCACTCAGACTGCAAACTCCCCAGTAAACATCCCTTATCCAGGGAAATCACACGCCAGTCTGGCCATCACCTGCTAAAAGATGGGGAAATTGTCCAGAAGGGGAAAAGACTGTGTCTGATTAAGGAAAGAAGGCAGGAACTTTGTGTAATTAAAAAATGGTAGGTCTTACATAACTTTTTATAGATACATTTCTGAGATTATTTCTGGTAGCAATTGATGAATTTCAAAAGAAAGATATGTCATCAGAACTGACCAGCTGTCTGGCTCCTGGGTTGCCATGAGCACCTCATGGGGTGGCAGGAAGTCTGGTGAATTCTCCGGGAGGTCTGGGCTGAAGTTGGGGATGTTGGTGTTTTTCTGTGCTCCCAAGGCAATGAAAAGAGAGAGCCTGACCTACTCCAGCCACCTCAGGAGAGACTGGCATTTGTAAGCCAAGACAGTCATGAACCGGATTCCAAGAACCCCACCTGGCAGGCAGCATGGATGTCCTGTGACATTCCCCCCACCCAAAATTGGAAGCCAAATCATATGATTGGTGAGCAGAGCATAATTAAAAGGGAGGTGTGTGAAGGAAACAGAAAATGTATAATGGTATTAGGCTCTGATTTTCCTAATTGAGGTAGCTGCCAGGTGAACTTGAATTTTGGGAGACTCTCTCTGCTGTCATTGTGTGCATGGACATGAGCAGTGTATGCCTTGGTGACTCTCTTGGCTGCAGGTGGCACTTATTGTGCTGCTCAAGAGTAAAAGTGTTGGAATAAAACAAGTGAGTTCAAATTATGGCTCAGCCACTTACTAACATAACCAGGGCAAGTGTTTTACGTGAGTCTTACATTTCTCGTCTCTAAAAGGGCATAATGGGAGGAACAATGCCCACTTCCTACAGTGGTTGTAGGACTGAGTTAATACACCCAAAGTTTGACACAGCACCTGCACATGGCCGATGCTATTGAATGGGAGCTGTTCATCCTGTGTTTAATGCTCCACTTCTAATAGTAGAATCTTTCCTTCTGTATGCTCAAGTAATCTGTTTGATTTTGTTTGTTTTCATTGTTTAATTCTAAATGGGCAATCACACTCCGGATATGAGAGTGGGCATGTCACTTCCTGTTGAGCACATACTGACCACACCAACCTGCAGGGCCATTCTCTCCTCGCCCTGGTGTCACTATCTAGTTTCCTAAGTAGGAACCTTCCGACTACCACCTCTACCATTTCCCCAAACCTGACAATCTGGATCTTGGGTAATTATCCAATTTCATTATTACTTTAAATAGAGTCCTGTAAATAGCAAAAATGTATGTTCAAAGCCCCTTACAGTAAACACATTGGAGAGAAAAATGTGCGGTCAAACCAGATTCTAGTGGATGGTAGCCTTATTTTTAAAACTAGGGAGACTGATGTATCAAAATTCACATATAGCAAAATAATTGGGATTATACTTTAGATTTTAATGTAGGAGGGGTTGAGATGGAGCTGATATGAAGACCCCAATGGCAAAAGAGAAATGTCTCCAATACTTCAGGCTCAGAAGAATATCTTCCTCTCAAGGAAATATGATCTAAGATCTGGGTCACTGACCACGTTGACTACTGAAGCTTGACACATCATAGAATTCTAAGACAGCATGTTTGCCATGTATGCGGTGAATAAAAGGGATGCTGAAATGTTTAACTTGTTTTAGGAAATATGGAGCTTTAATAAATACTCCAGAGGCAAAATGGGAGAGATGGGGAGAGAGGTGGTAACCCACCCACACCTTGAACTAGAAAAGTAAATGACAACCACAAGGTTTCGTTTTAAATAAAGCAAAGAAATGAGTACTTTTCTGCTAAATATTGCTAGCAATATTTATGCCAAATAATAAAAGACAAGTGTTCATATAAGAGTGCATATTATATTGTGATACACTGAGAAGAGTGTATTTAAACTACTTTAGTTAATATTTCAGCCATTTCCTTGTATACCAAAATGTATATTTTCCAGTAGAAGCTTCAAAGTTAAAAAATAGTGTGTACAAGTATTGTGAGCTAATTATAATCAGACTTGAAAATACCTGAATTATGCTGCCCTCCCTCCTCTCCTGCAAATGGCTGTGGGGAACAAGAGGCAAATAACAAAAGAACACACATACATCAAGAACAAACAGGACAACTGTGTTAGTGTTCTCCAGAGAAACAGAACCAATGACACATATATGTAAAGTTCATGAAAAAATTTGAATTTTTTTTTAAATTCGATTTTTCCATGAGCTTTATATAGATATTCAGGAATATGTATATATACATATATAAAAGAATTGGCATATATAATTATGGAGGCTGGGAAGTCCAATCTGCAGGGTGGGTTGGCAGCCTGAAGATCCAGGGAGAGTTGATATTCTAATTCAAAGGCCATCAGATCTTGCAGATTAAGTGCAAAGGCAGTCTGCTGGAGAATTCCCCCTTACTTGGGAAAGGTCAGTTTTTTTGTTCTATTTGGGCCTTCAGCCAATTAGATGAGACCCACCCACATTAGGGAGAGTAATGTGCTTTATTCAAAGTCCTCCAATTTACATGTTAATTTCATCTAAACCACCCTCACAGAAACACCCAGAATAATATTTGACCAAATATCTCGGCACACAATGGCCCAGTCAAGTTAGCCCATGAAATTAACCATCACAACCTACTTCTAGAAAAGGTCCTTCAGTGAGAATATTGTAGTGGATTGTATTATATCCCCCAAAACTCACTGAAGCTTGAATTGTGTCCCCCAAGTTTTATGTATTAGAAACTTAGCCCCCACTGAAACTGTTTAGAGGGTGGGAAATCCTATTATGGTGATTTAAAGGTAGAACCTTGAAGAGGTGATTAGATTGTGGGACTGTGCAGTAGGGAATGGATTAAAAATGGTGGTCAGAGGTGTGGTTCTGAGGGCTTTAAAAAGAGAGTGAAACAGGAGGTTAGACTGCTCTGCTCTCTCTGCCCTCTCTGCTTCCACCATCTTGCAATGTGAGACCCCTGGGCCACTGTTGCCACCACCAGATGGACTTTGGACTTCTCAGCCTCAGAAATTGTAAGCAATAAATTTCATTTTCTTTATAAATCACCCAGTTTCAAATATTTTGTTATAAGCAACAGAAATGGACTAATACAAACACCTTCAGCCCAATCATCTCTGCAGGCTCCACGTGCTCTTCTGTTCAGCACTGATGCTGAGACAAACAATGCAGGTTGGGCAAAATGATGAATTCATCAAGGAAAGGCACATTTGTACCTACTAAATTTAGGGATGTGGCTAAAAAGAAGGAAAAGAGCACATGGTTCTTTATTCCGCAGTAAACATGTTTGTGTCTACTTACTCTAAGTGTGCAAGTTATTTGATGTCTTGGAATTTGTTTCTGTAAAAACAATGTTAGAATATGGTACCTGTCTTTCTTGCCTGGGTTGTTGGCAAGAACAATTTGGAATCATCGTATATCTGAGAGCGCACCTTAGAAGAATGTTCATCAACCAACCAATAATGAGGGGTAGATTGGTAATGATAGCACTCAGCTCAACAATTGCAGACATCAGTTGCTTGTACGCTCAGTAGGCCTTCGAATAATTGTGGAGCGAATTCCTGACGGTGGGAATAACATTAGCAAAAGCATAGGAGCAAGAAAGCACACAAGGACCAGTTTGGGGAATCTTAAGTTAGGGTATCTAACATGGACTGGGCAAGAGGATCCAGCATATACAGGAAGAGAATATTACAACTTTTATTAGCATATTTAAGTTCTTCTTTTTATTAAAATAATTTTAGACTGACAGAAAAGATACAAAAATCATACAGAGAGTTCCCAAATACTCTTCACGCAGCTTTAACTAATGTCAACATCTTACATAGTTATGGTACAATGATCTAAACCAGGCATTTACCACTGCTGCAATGCCGTTAACTAATCTGCAGACCTGATTTGAGTTTTGCCAATCTTTCTACTAATATTCTTTTTCTGGTCCTGGATCCAATTCAGGAACTCACATTGATTTAGTTGTCATCTTAGTCTTAGTCTATTCCAATCTGTTAACAGTTCCTCAGTCTTGTTTCTAATATTTAATTAATAGTAGTCAGTTATTTTATCGAATGTCCCTCAGTTCGGCTTTGTCAGATGTTTTCTCCTGATTTGACTGAAATCATGACTTTTTTTGTCAAAAATGTCACAGAAGTGATGCCCTTCACAGTGTAGCACATCAGGTTGTCTATGATGTCAGTATGTTTAGTTACCAGTCAAGTTAACCTTGATCACTCAGTTAAGATGGTGTCTCACATGTATTGTAAAATTACTAATTTTTTTTTTGAGAAATTGAAAGTTTATGATGTGGAAAGATTTTGAGACTAGGTATGTAACCTGTTCTCATCGTACTTTTGACCACCAAAGTTTTCCATCTGTCAATGGAACAGCAATAACTGTGGTATTTGTCTAATGGGGATTTTCTAATTTTATTTAAAAAAAGAAGTTTCATTTTACTAATATTTCATTGGGTTTACATTGGTGCCCTCATCAAATCTATAAATCAAGATAGGGTTTGAAAATATAAAAACAGCTGATCTGCTCAACTCCAAATTTTACATGATCAAGAATGCTATTTTAAATATGTACTTATATATCCAGTATGAGTAACCATGAACTTCTTCCTCAGCACATATTGCATGATTGTGTACTTACTTCTTCAAGGCAATTTTTCAGTCCTGACAACTATGATAATAAAGTATTAAAATAAATCGAACTTAGAACCCAATTTTTAAATGCCATATCCCTGTGTTAAACTATGACTTACCAAAATAATAAGCGTGATCAAACCCATTGTTATCACTAAATCTTTATCTATAATAATTTTAGTAAGATTGCTCCAAAATTATGTCATTATAAATAAATGAAATATTATTTATCTTTAATCCTTTAAAACTCCTATTTTGAGAATTTTTAATGTTCAGATATAAATTAAAAATAAACAAATAAAATATTTCTATAGGCACTTATTCAATTTGTTTTACTAATAAGGGCATGTGACCAAGAGATTTTGGAGATCACTTTTCTTGAATAAGTAAAATTTTTCAAAATGTTGCCAACTTTTTGTTTTCTTCTCTTGGGAAAAAAATGATTATTTACTGTCATTATCATTGTCATGACATCATTATTACTAAAGCCAAGGATATTTCAACAGTAGAAGAACAGGGAGGACATAATCTTAGAATAAAGTGCAATCCTTTAAATTGAATATATATAGCTTTACTTAAAACCTATGTTATTGTCCCTCTCATTTTACTGTGTACTGGGGGAATTTCCTTTCAGTGTCCCAATGTTATAAGCTCAATTGTTTCCCCCAAGAAAAGATATGCTGAAGTCCTAGCCCAAGTACATCAGAATGTGACTTTATTTGGAAATAGACATTGCATGTGCAATTTAAATTAAGATGAGATTATGCTGAATTAGGATGCGCTCTTTGTCCAATACGACTTGTGTCCCTCTCAGAAGATGACAATGTGAACACAAACATGTACAGGGAGAACGCCATGTGATGGCCGTAGATTGCAGGGATGGATCTACAAGCCAAGGAACACCTGCGGCTACCATGAAGTAGGAGAGAGGCATGGTACAGATTCCCCCTTGGAGCCCTCAGAAGGAACCGACCCTGTCAACACCTTGATTTTGGACTTCCAGTCTCCAGAACTGTGAGACAATGAATTTCTGTTGATTCGAGCTACCTGGTCTATAGCACTCTGTTATGGCAGCCCTAGGAAACCAATATATACAATAATTAGGGATATTTGGGAATCTGTGATAGTACTATATTGTGGGAATTCTGTGTTGACAATTTACATTTTATTGACCCTTGGACGGTTTCTGAGCAGAGATGAGACAAGTCAGAATTGAGTTTTAGTAGAATGACTGTGGCAGTGGAGCACAGAATAGATTATATAACAGTGTGCCTGGAAGTGGAGAAAAAAGTCAGGAGATGGCTACAAAGATTTTCGTTAAGTGGTAACAAAAACCCAACCGTGAGGAAGGTCCCCGAGAAGAGAAAGAAAATCCCAAGATTAGAGACCTGTGGAGTTGTACATTTTACAGGGTTGGGCCATGGTGTAGTACTATTGATTTAACTTAACTTATTAATTTAAAAGTTATTTATTGGGCATCTGTTACACTAAGGATGATTCACGTTTAAACTTGAGTTACTGAAAAAAATCTATTATATAAGCAGAAATGGAAGAGTCAGGAGGAAGGTCTGGTTTTGAGTGAAGATGAGTTTATTATGGAAACAGATGCTTTCCTGTTTGTGTGCACATCAGTGTCCTTGTCTGTGCTTACCCAAGTCGATCAGAGTGATACTAATTCTAAAACGCACCTACCAGATTCCTGCTTTAGGTTAATTGACAGGGTATATGATTACCTTTTAATTACAGATTTAAAAAAAAATGTACTCATACTTGTTAACATATTTGTCAAAAAGGAAAGGAATTTGTAATGTTATTCAAAAGATTTAACATTTTTTCTACCCTTTGGAACTTAGTATCCTGCTCATAGGATCTCCTCCATGGTGGTCACGAAACTGTGCCTCTGAGATCTCTGAATGCCAGGAACAAATTGGTTGACAGCCCCAGCTGCTGCATTCTGAAATCCCCCATAGCTTTAGTGCTGAGGCCCCTCTTCCCATGGGCTGGTACAGCTGCTAAGAGATGCAAGACTTCATTGATGGGCAACTTTGGCTTGAATAGTACCCATTGGACTTCTGGAATTTTCATCGAACTACACTTCAGACTGTCACTTTTCCATCCACTGTGTCTCCCTTCCTCTCTCCTTTGCAGGGGTTAGACCTGCACCTTGATCTGACAGCTCTTCCAGCCTCTACCAGCTCCCTCTCCATTATCCCTGAGGCACTTTTCCTAATAATATCTTGCATTTCTAATCCTGCCTTGACTTGTACTTCTCAGAGAACCTGTCCTAAGATATCTCTAGAGGAAAAAATAAAAAATAGAGCTGAAGATTTACTATGAATGTCATCAATGTTATTCAAAAGACCCCAAAATTGGAAACTTCCTAAAAATACAACTATAATGAAATGGTTAATTCAATCCTGATACACCCATAAACTAGAATATTATACACAGTTATTTAAAATTATGTTTTCAAAGATTAGTGATATAAGAAAATGGTCATACTGGTATATAGCATTATAATGTTAAGTGAAAAGATATAAAACTTTATATATAATCTTATTACAATTATACTTGAAACTAATTTATGTATGCATAAACAATTCCTAAAAAGAAGTATGCCAAAGTGTCAGTAATTTTTTTCTGAGTAGAATTACTGATTTTCAACTGCCTCTCTATTTTAATTTTTTAAAATTCTTCTCTAATTATTACAATGATAACTGGGGAACTACTACATGACTTAAAAAATAGAGATTGTTCATATAGTTTTCTGTAAATGTAATATATATAAAATATACAATATGGTGATGGGATTTTTCTGTTTTATTGTCTACATTTTCTTTTTTTTTTTGTCAATATACAATGTATATGATTTTTATGACCCATCACCGACACCTCCCGCCCTCCTCCCTCTCTCCCCTCCCCCCCAAGAATGTCCTTTCCGTTTACTTGTTGTAACAACTTCAAAAAAAAGTATAGTTGTTATATCTTCTTCCCCGCCCCCCCCCCGGTTTTTTTTTTGTGTGTGTGTGTTTGTGGGTGAATTAATTTGATTGTTTTTTTAGCTCCCTCCGATGAGTGAGAACATGTGGTATTTCTTTTTCTCTGCCTGACTCGTTTCACTCAATATTATTCTCTCAAGGTCCATCCATGTTGTTGCAAATGGCAGTATTTCATTCGTTTTTATAGCTGAGTAGCAGGACCTCTTTTCAATGGCAACCAATGGCTATTAGTGTCATTAGAAGTTCTTAAACGTCTTTGGGCATTAATCACACTCCAGATGATACAAAAATTTAGTGACTAAAAATGTACATACATTAAAATCTTCAGCTGCTACCTTGAGGTAGTGAGGATTTCAGCTTCATTCTTTTAATTCGGAATTTCATCCAGACCCCATCAGTGAGATTTCAGCCTGATTATAAAACCAGGAGGGTTTATTATGCATATATTTAAGAACTTTATATTTTCCTTTGGCTGCCCTGATTGTGTATGTGATCTTTTAAAACCTCCCTCCTTTGAGGGAGGTTTCAGTAATGGGCCACCATAATCAACCACATTGTATATCGACAAAATAAAATTTAAAAAAAAATGTAATGGGCTTATTATTATTAATAAATAAATATTTAAATATTTTCAAAAAAATAAAAATTAAAATTAAATAAAACCTCCCTCCTTTGATAGATAGCCATTAATGGGGCCCTTTTCTGGGCATGAGAGATTATACTGTGTTTTGATTCTGGGTTTGCCCCTGAGATAATAACCAGTAGCACTCTTGCAACTTTGATCGAATGGAATTATTTTTAGAAGAGGTTGCTTTGCTTGAAATATAGCTTGTAATTTTAAAAAAAGCCCTTTACATTGTAGAACACAAGGGCTTCTTGACAGTGTGTGTATAGGATTGCGACATTTTCTCTGTCGGAAGACTACTTTTGAATTCGCCCTGTCTGTGTGTGTGTCTATAAAGATAAATGAATTACTTTGGTGCTAAATATAGCAACCATATGTAGCATGCATCATTTCTGACAACTACTTCCTGAACTTCCTCCCTGAATGTTGTGCAAACTGTTTTGATTGACAGAGCTCCATGGTGCTCAGGGAAACAGACACGGGGCAGCAGGAGCAGGCCAACCGTGTGCACCTTCCCATGGCTTTTACACGCTGCTTTACACAACCCTGTCCACTATTTATCCACACTCTCTTACAAAAACGAAATGCGTGATCCATTTCACGGGAGCCCTATTGGGTAAATATGGACAAAATGTGGGAGCTGT